>NC_141334.1:19980298-20212798 GCF_037954235.1 Aulostomus chinensis | reverse complement strand
CCTAAGTGAAGCTTTTAAAAACATTTGATCAAAATGAGAGTGCAATGGTTATTTTTAATTAACAGTATTGAAACAATTTTTGAGAATAAAGTGTTGTTTTCTATTTCAATTCAATGCTACAGAATATATGATCATTGTGAGATAAATGGTATCTTGGTTATTCTATTAGAATCAAAACTACTTGATTGATGGGGGGGGGGTTTCCATTCAAGCACAGAAATATATATAAGAATAAGTACAAAAAATATGAATGCAAAAAGAATAGAAGCATGTAAATGTAAATCAACTGAATGTGTGTATGTTTGTGTGTGTGTGTGTGTGTGTGTGTGTGTGTGTGTGTGTGTGTGTGTGTGTGTGTGTGTGTGTGTGTGTGTGTGTGTGGGTGGGTGGGTGGGAGTGGTTTGCTGGAGCCATTTGCTCCCTCTAATTAGCAGCGTGTGTCGGTGAAGAAACTCAGTGGAGGGACCTCACCGAGGCGCGAAGGCATCTGGGGGCAGCTTCACCTGTCAGATGACTTGACGCGTCAAATAGGAGACAAGTTCGAATGTCCGCTGCTCTTCACTGTGTACTGATGCCAAACTGACCCGACAGTAGATGAAACTGCGGGTTTGAAATCACTTTGCGGTGTCTTTAGTTGAACTACGTGTCCCACTTGGACCCGGACTTGTTGCCTCCTGTGTGCTCCGAGGGGCCTCACGGCTGTTGTGTTGCGCATCCGTCAGCCATCCGGCGAGAGGACTTAAAAGCCAGCTGCAAGGATGATGTCCTACATAAAGCAACCCCATTACACCATGAACGGGTTAAATTTGCCTGGCCCTGGGATGGATGTGCTACACACAACCGTCGCTTACCCGTGTAAGTAAAACTATCGTGTTTTTTATGATTTTAAGTGGACTGAAGAGAAATACTTAGCTTATTGACGCGAATTCCATCGATGCGTAAATACGCACAGGCTGGTGCGCAACGGTGTTATAAACTAATGAAATGTATCAGTGATTTATCAACTATTTCGGCCAAATATTAATAAAATGATTGATGGTCACGAATGAAAATATACAGTAAAATTATTTAGTCTAATTTAGAGATATTTGAGCCAAACAAAAACAGCAGACTGTTTCAGAGTAAGATCATTGTTGCCATGAGCGAAGATTTGATAAAAAGTTTTTTTTTTTAATAAGTATGTATTATTGGACTACGTACATTACGTATTTTTTCACATTTCTGCGTCACATCGTTTGCGCTGATTTATGAACATACCGTTTGTCTTATCTTTACGCACAATTCTCTCTGTTTTTGGACTGCAAAGCCGTTTGAGTTCAGGATCAGTCGGGAAGATTTAATATATGTCTAAAATGTTCCCTATGTTCCCCCTCAAGCCTTTTCCAACGTTCCCATGAGGCAGAAATCCTGATAAATATGATTGGCTGTTTTTCCCATGACTGCATTTAATGACTCCTCACTCTACTTGTTCTGAAGCAAACACACCAGGGTGGTTGGCAGTTTGCCACAGAGGGCTGAGAAATGTGACTTTGACTGTTCAAACTACAGTCAAATTAATAAAACTATAATGAGCCAACAGTCTTTGTGTCCCCTTTTGTCTCATTCAGTTGACTCCATCATGATGTTGCTTGTAAAATAAGCACCTGATCCCCATGACCTCCGCTCCGAAATCATGCCCTCTGTCTTTGCTGACTGTATTCAACCTTCCTGTGTGTGTCTCTGGTTTGCAGCCACTCCCAGGAAGCAGCGAAGGGAACGCACTACCTTCACCCGGACACAGCTGGACATCCTGGAGGCGCTGTTCTCCAAGACCCGCTACCCCGACATCTTCATGAGGGAGGAGGTGGCGCTCAAGATCAACCTGCCAGAGTCACGTGTGCAGGTAGAGTGGATGTAGGCTACGAACAAGATGGAGGCTGTTGTCCTCAGTGTTAGAAGGTTTCTAATAGCAGGACTCCTTCAGCAGGCTGGCCATCTTAAGCACCTTAGAGGCAACCAACCTCAAACAATAAACAGTATTTAAGGAATGACCCTGTAGTTACTCATCTCATCTCTAATAAACATTTACTCATCTAATGTGACACTGAAACAACAGTTCTGACTCAACAATTGATCGGCTCTGTCAGAGAGATTTGAATTTAACTGGTGTTGTACTTGTCGCATTACATTGAGAGTTGTTTCTCATATTTTGGCCGTGAGAGGGACAGACGATTCCAAACAAATGTCAGAGGCATTCACAACAAACCATCACCAACTATGAACTTTGTCATACATAAATGTTAAAATACCAGCTTTCTGACAACTTCAACAATGAATTAAACATTCTACGCTTCATGAAAGTAGCATTCATAGCAGAACTGCTGTATGTTCCTTAACAGGTGCACCTGAAGTATTTTCATTTCATGGTTTCTGTCCTCAATATTCTCCCATCTTCTCTCTGTCTTCAGGTCTGGTTTAAAAACCGCCGTGCTAAGTGCCGTCAGCAGCAGCAGCAGAGCAGCGGTCAGTCCAAGCCCCGCCCTCCCAAGAAGAAGGCCTCACCAGTGCAGGAGCCCAGCGCCCCTGATCCTGTTCCAAACCCATCTGGCTCCTACAGCCCCTCTGCTGCCCAGTCAGGCCCCAGTCTGGCCCCAAGCTCCAGCACTGGAAACACTGCTGTGTCCATCTGGAGCCCGGCCATCTCACCTCTTCCAGATCCCTTGGCTTCCTCTGCAGCCCCCTGCATGCAGCGGCCCTCACCTTACCCCATGAGCTATGGCCAGCCCTCAAGCTACACCCAGGGCTATGCCAGCACCACTTCCTACTTCACCGGCCTGGACTGCAGCGCCTACCTGTCCCCCATGCACTCACAGCTGTCAGGCACCAGCGGCGCTCTCAGCCCCATCACCGTGCCCTCAATGGGCGGCTCCCTTAGCCAGTCCCCAGCCTCGCTGTCCTCACAGGGCTACAGCACTGCCTCCTCCCTGGGCTTCACCTCTGTGGACTGCCTGGACTACAAGGATCAGCAGGCCTGGAAACTGGGATTCACAACAATGGACTGCCTGGACCACAAGGACCAGAACTCCTGGAAGTTCCAGGTGCTCTAGAAATGAGGAATGCTGGTGGTCATGTGAGCTAGTTTGAAGCAGGAGAACTGCTCTCTTTGATTCTAAATGTGTAAGAGTTATGTATTAAGGCCCCTCTTTAGAAATATTCTGACTGACTTCCGACAAGAGAGGACCAGCGAGTGTCTGTGATGCTGCCTGACTGCAAATGCTATCTTCATGCTGTTCCATAAGAGAAGAAGCCTTTCTAAATTAGGAGTCCTACAGCGCATCTCTTCTGTAAACACGGTCTGACACGGCCACAGGTTGTAACCACAAGTTGATTTTGTCTGTAAAGGAGAGCTGCTTTGACAGGAAGGAGCTAACATGTCCTTGATGTCACTTCCTCCTTATGGGTTTCATTTCTTTTGAGCTATTTCTTTCATTTTAAATATGTAATTTGGTTGCATCTAGGTACTTTGAGCATTTGTGTTCAGTATTACAGTGTTAGTCTGTTAGTTTTTTCATCCTGATCTGATTGATGGAGAATTTAGACCTCCGATTTTAGTTGTGTGATATATTAAAGTGATCTACTCTTTACACGTTTGTGCAGTTATTGGGATTCCACCATTTAGTTTCCATTTGTGTTGGCAGCTTGTTAGCCGTGTGTGTATAAAGGATCCACAGTTAGAGGTCAGTATGAACACAGTGTGGATGTAGCAATGCCATGTTCCGGTCAGGTCCGGACCCGGCATGTTTGTCATGTGACCTGTACGGCTCTCACTGCATGGTCCATCTTGGTTATTTTAGCTTATCTGATTCTGGGAGTGTCCCAATCCTCTTAGCCTCCCTTCAGCAATGCCCTAAGTGAATTAGTTAGGATTATTGCCCTATCCCCGTCTCTCCCTCTCTCTGTCTCACCCATCTCTGCCTCTTCCTCCCCTTCTTTTCCTGGCTGTCTCGCTTCTTTCTTCCCCATTTCTTCTATCTTTGTCTGTCTTACCTGCTTTACTCTTCAGGTTGATGCCTTCTCTCTCACTTGTGTCAAACTCATTCCTGGCACCCCTCAAAAGCAATAACACATGCTTCAAAACATCGGACTCATTGCTACCTATTTGTAAAAGGACATTTTTGTTGTTATTTATTGCTGCTTTCTATCATTCTCAGCAGTTACCCCTCTCTCAACGCTTCCACCAGTCTCTCACACTCTTTAGAAAACTTGGTAATCCTGAAATGACCTCATTACTGTCATGCAAACTTTACTATCACATCAAACATATATGCAAGTGTGTGCAATGCGTGTGTGTGTGTGTGTGTTGAGAGCACTGCTTCTATGATGTTATGAAAATAATGCCCAATACATCTTGTCCTTTAATTACTGATTTTATCAATATTTCCATTACTTGTTTTGCTATTTTTAAAGTTTGATTGTAGATTTTTGAATTATTTGTATAGAATTATAATAAAATGATCATTACATTGAATCTTTATTGTTAGGAATCCAATCAAAAGTGTGAGTGACAAGTGTCAGCTAAATGAATGTAAAAGTGTCACTCCAAAGAGATGTCTGATGTAATTGATGTAAGCAATAAAAACTCATTCTATTTGTTGCCAACATTTTGGTGATAAATGCAGTTTTCCTGCACTGAAACAAGTGAGCTGGTTGCAGGAAACATTTCAAAGCACTCAACGCTGACCTAATCCCACTCTGTGCTGTCTTTAATCCCTCCACCCTCCCTCTCAGTTGTGTGATTGGTTAATCCCTGCATCTTTGGGCCCTGATTGGTTAAACTCTCATGGAGTGCACTTGTAATCTCCCCCCTCAGCACGGAGAGATTCAGACAGACATTTGTGCTGTAATCCCTGGGAGGAGCAGATGTGGTGGGGGAGGAACGGACTGAGTAGACCTTGAGGATGGTGAACGTCAGGCACGAAACACAATCTGAGATGGAATCTCTTAGACCACGTTTGTGTCCAAACTTTAAAAAGAGAAGTCTAAATCAAATTTTAAAAAAAAAAACTCATTTGAATGTTTATGTTATGACGGAACTCTTCACGAGGAATGTTCTTCAACTGACAAGTGTGCAAACCAACTTTACAAGAAACCAGGACTGAGCCACAGAGCCTCTCCTGGTGGCTGGTTCACTCATCTTCACACTGCTCCAGCCAATATTATTCCAATCAGACTACACTGAATAAAAGCAGCACATCGCTAACACTTGTGCCTGTTAAACATGCTTCTTGCTCATATTCTCTGCATATTGCTGACATCTGCACTCAAGGATGACATCACCTCTAATCATTCATATGACTTCATGTTTTGACAGGACCAGTTCAGTAGTCCAAAACAACAGATTGAACTAACTGGTCAGAGGGTTCAGAGGCTAAGCTGGTGGAGCTGCATATACGAGAGGGGGACAACACTACAGAGCACTCCACTGTGTTAGGAGCCACCTCCTTTAGTCATTCGATTCAGAGAACTAGTTCAGAAATTCAGCCCGTGTAACTTGGGGTGCACTGTTAGTGGAATTATAGGATAATATTCTTGGTCAATGCTAGTATGTATTTTATTTGTATTCTTCTACCATACACACTTCAAAGCCATGTTGGTCTCGTCCAAAGAAATAGACCGTAAAATGTCATAACTGAAAGAAAAAAACAGTCCAAAATATGACAACAGTAAAATAAGAGTTATAATCATACTGTCAAGTCGCTGTGGGGTTAATAGGGCATAAGGTGTGAGGGACACATGGCAACAGTTAATTGAATAAACAACTTAGTATGCCAAGGCCCTGGGCAAAATAACCATACATTTTACAAACTCTTTTTGGTTGGTAACGCATTGCTTCTTGTTGATTTAGGAGAGTTGTACTGCACCTACTTGAGGCTGACATCAGGGGGCGTCAGAGCACTCCATAGTGGTGCAGGACTCCCACTCCATCTGATCGACATCATTTGTCACAAGACAACCTGATCACTTTCATTCTCTCCTGTAGTTTCCAGTGATGTCCCAGTAGAGACTACCTGCTCTGAACTGCTCTACTAACCTCTTCCTTCTCAGAACCATTAACTCAATGAATATAGAGGATTGTCCTTCCTGTCAATGTCCCTTATCCCTGGCACAGAAAGAGATTCCTCCTCTCTTCACATTTAAGAGCAAGTCTGGGGGGGGTCACAGCATGTGATGTTCTAACTCTGTGGACAAAGACACTCTTTTGTATCTGTCAGAAACATGTTGACATACCCTCTACGGTTTGTTATGGTTAGGGTTAGGGTCTGATGGCAAATTTGCCTGGACATCAGTGTTTTCTACTACTCTGCCACATATTGTAATGAGTGTAGTTGTGATCATTTGCACTGACTTTGACCCCCCTGCTTAATGGATAAGCAGTATAGAAAATGGATGGATGAATAATTTCATTGTGGAAAACCAGAAAAAACATTTTGCTGAGTCTTGGTCTTTCTCCCCCTCCATGATAGTTTGGTTCCTCTGTACACACTGAAGCACATTCATGTTAACAAATCCACTCAGACAAAGAAATGACACCAACTACCATCAGTATAGGGTTTTTTTGTTTGTTTTTTACATCTATTTAATACTACCATAATATGAGAAATTTGGAAAATACAAAGATCAGCTTATTCATATGTCTGAAAATCTTGAGGAATATGAAAAAATATAAAAGAAAACAAATATGAGACTATAATGTCAATCACAAATTTTCACAAAGGGACAGATTATATGTTCAGATCTAAAGAGTGCAGGGGATGCACGCACGCACGCGCGCACACACACACACACACACACGTACACACGCATTACATCTGCTATAATGCCAACTGACACTGTGGTGACAAGTCTGCTGCCTACCAGCTGAAATCCACACACAACCAGGATGTGATGGCTGATCGAAAGTGAACAGATGGTACAACATCGCCCCCGTGTGTCTGCTGTTGAAATAGAAGTTGTCACAGAAGCCCTTCCTGATTTTCTACAGCAAATCAGATCACTGTGAAAACAAAACAAATAGAACTCATAACACGCTGACAATAACTGTTTTTTCTCTTAGTTTGATGGTTGGAGGTGGTAACAGGAAGAGATGCTCATTTATGATTTTATGTGTAAAAAAAATAGACACCATATCCACAACTAGGATCAATATTCTTAAGTAACCAAGAGATTTTTGTTTGAGTACAACTGGTTTGGAGGATCAGAGGTCTCTCTCTCTCTCTCACACACACGCACACGCACACGCACACGCACACACACACACTCTCCCTCCATCCCAGTGCAGGTCGAGGTGCAAAGAGCAACCTGACTGCAGCTGTAGAGGAGAGATGAGCTGGAGGTGTAGGACAGTGCAGCAGGATGGGAGGAGAGTCTGGACTGGGCACAGGCCCCAGGACTAGTTTTAATAGCACCCTGCTGTGGAAGTTGCAGCTCCCCTTAAGCAGACTAGTCCCTGGGTCCTGCTCCACCTCTGTGGGCTACACCATCCACACCTCCCACTCTGGCAGAGCCCAGGCCAACTAACGAGTGAGGCCATGTTCACAGACCCCCCCCCCCCCCCCCCCAAAACAACCTGGCTTGCATCTTTCAATGTGTGTGTGTGTGTTCATGTGTCTGATCAGCCAAACCTCTTACATGCACGAAAAGGGTACCCTAGAAACATTTGGTGAAGACAAAAAAAACCTCTGAGACCAGACTTTAACATATTTCTATCTCTTCATAATCAGGCTTACTCTAAATTCTACTTAGAAGCTGGGTAGGCATGGGGGAAAGGACAAGGAGTGAGGGGGCGGAGGGAGGAAGAAGAGTGAGCAAAGGAGGGAGGCAGGTAAAGAAAAACAGGGCAGGGGTGAAAGATTCAGGAAGCTGTCTAAGCACGCTCTCCACGGATTCGACGTGCCAGCTGGATATCTTTGGGCATGATGGTGACACGCTTTGCATGGATAGCGCAGAGGTTGGTGTCCTCAAACAGACCCACCAGGTATGCCTCGCTGGCCTCCTGAAGGTAGAGACAGCAACAAAAAAATATTAGTTCATCAGTTGCAGAGTACTGTTTAACACTAACATTCTGTGAGCGCAAATACACACACACACACACACACACACACACACACACACACACACACACACACACAAGTGTGTGCGTCTATCTGGCCACTGTGGGCTCTCAACCCTGCCAATCATGGTTGCACCGTTCAAGGACTGATGGTCATTCATATTGAGTCACCTGGGAGAACTTTCCTCAATCTGTCGGGCGCGCGATAGACCCACACAGACACAGACAGACACACACCTACCTGCAGGGCACCGATGGCGGCGCTTTGGAAACGCAGGTCAGTCTTGAAGTCCTGAGCAATCTCCCTCACCAGACGCTGGAAGGGCAGCTTACGGATCAGCAGCTCCGTGGACTTCTGGTATCGACGGATCTCTCTCAAAGCCACAGTACCAGGCCTGCACACACACAAGCATTCACTCAGTCATCATCATTACCGTCGATCCTATCAAGGATCACAAGATGATGCAGCCAATACTCAGCTCCTCTTAGATTCAAGTAGGAGGAGCGCAAATGAACCATGGTCAAGAACTATTGCTCTCTTTATAATTACACTTTCCGATTTCACAAAATGCAGGTATAAATCTGTCAGTGTCTCCAAATAATAACAGAAACATCTAAGTTGCTTCCTAAAATGCGTATTATTCATCTTAAATGAAAGACTTTGGAGGAACATGCCAACTTTTTGGAAAAATATGCCTGTTGTCCATCCCCTCAAGAGCCAGACAAGGGCTGAGTGATTCATTGTTAAAAAAAACAACACAATCTCAATTTTTAAATGACAGCACTTCTCTGACTCCCATTCCCCTGCATATTCAGGTCACGCTACATTCACGTGTTGAGTTATTTGATTCATTACAGTAACTGTTGCTATAGAAACCACACACAGTGTAAACCAAAACATGCTATCAATTCAAATTTTGCGCATCCAATCTAATCATCGTTCTCCTTTCTGTCAGGAGACGGTCGGAAACAGATTAACCAGCAACACCTGCTTGTTTGGACTCAGACTCATGGCCACGATGCTTTCAGGCTAAATAAAGGAGCTGGAGATCATTCGCTGTAATCCTGTCCACGGACGTTTGTGGTTTGTGGTTGACATTGTGTTGAGATAACAGCCGGAGAGTCAGAGAGTGTCATGTGGTGTTACTGCTGAGTTCTCGCATCAACATTAAACCAGAGAATTTACCATTAGTGCCTAAATCATAGACATTTAATGTGTCTCGTTTTCACTAAAACTTTGCACAGAGTCCCTGCAGTGTTCAGCTGCGTCTCTCCACAGGTGAAACTGAGCTTCTGTTCTCCGCGGTCAGTCGCAGTTTGACACAGACGGAGACAGGACTTGCTGCATTCAGGTGCAATAATTAAAATAGATAATAAACCCGGTTCTTTTCTAGACAGACAGATTTTTAAAAATTGCATTAAAGTCTTATAAAACTGTTATACCAAAATTTAACCATAATTTAATCATTTTAATTTATAATATTCAAGTTTTTTCAACGTAAATATTTCAATAATAAATATTAAACACATTAAATGTGACGGAGGGGAAATTAAGGAATTACTCAAATGCCTGCCTTTTTTTTTTTTAAATCGCCGATCCTTCCAGATCCCTGACCTTAAATGAAGATCAGATGCAGACTGTTGAGAACCCTTCATCATCAATCACCATAAAATCCAATGTTGTTAAGAATTAAGGACAAAGGAATCACATCACTAAATCTGAGCTGCCAGATCACATAAACCCCAATAAAATGAGAGAAAAGAGAATTATTTTCAAAGTTCACCACTTTGAAATTTTTTGTTGGGGAAAAAAAAAATTGTGACTTGAGAATCACGATCTCAATTCTCACAAAGAAAAATCCTGATTCACACTTTAGCAAGTATCATGTAGCTCTCACCAATATTACAAGGGATGTACTTAGCCTTTGCTATGAATTTATAACTCATAGATGTTGTAGTTTTAAAATCAGACACAGCCTGAGCTACTTTCTCGAGTAAGCACAGTGAGTTAATGCAGCACCTCCAAACTGGTTCTGGCGAGGATGGACAATCAGTATACACCATCTTCCACCACATTTCCCTCTGAGTTGTCATATTTGACTGATCAGAGAAGCCGTACAGGTTACTAAACCACACAAAATTATTTATCATTGACTATGGTCTGTGTGGCTGGACATGATTGTATTAAATCCAGATGTTACCTGTAACGATGGGGCTTCTTGACCCCACCGGTGGAGGGGGCGCTCTTGCGGGCAGCCTTGGTGGCCAGCTGCTTACGAGGAGCCTTTCCTCCAGTGGACTTACGAGCAGTCTGCTTGGTACGAGCCATTATGAGGAATTATCACCTAAGGAGATATCAAAAATTAGTGCTGTCAGGCGATTAAAAAAAATTAATCAAATTAATTCCAGGATTTGTAATTAATTAATCTAATTAATGCATTAAAGTGACAGCCCTATTTAAAATACAATAAAGTATTGAGCTGTTTATGTGGCCTGGTGGTATAGTTGCTTTAGAGCCACTGCTTTGTGCACAAATGGCATCATAGTCAGTGCAGTTCACATCATTCATAAACGTATCGCCCGCCATCATCACTATTTACTATCAATCCATGATTTCACTACTATAAGGCAGAGGGCACGACTGTGAACCTTGTGAAAAAAGACCGCACTTCTAACAAACGAAGAAGAGGCTCCTGTTACAAAGGGTGCAGCTGACTGATCGATGCTGTGGTTCCCCAGATGCTTATGAGACTGCACAAAGCAAACTCAAGTGCACCTTTGCGAGGGAGATCTCCTGATAGCTGTGGGGGCTTACAGCTACACCTCTGTATTTTTTACAGTGTACAATTAAATTAACCATATGTATGAATGTCAGTGAGAAAAAAAGACAGAAAATACAAAAAAAAAAAAAAAATAGCCGAATTCTTCTTGAAAACTAAGAAATTTTCCATTATTAAAGTATTGGGAAAAAAGAACATTCAACATTATGTTGAATGAAAATCAATGCTCTTGAGCTATGACAACCCTCTACATGATCATAACATAATCAGCATAAAAAAAAAAAAATCAAAAACTAAACCGACAACCAGAAAAGCTCCATGACCCAAAAATATTTGACACCACCTCCAAAAGCTTGATGGCATGTATGGAAACATAAAAATTGCAGAAAAAAAGAAAAATAATCATTAAAAAAAAGTGGATGTTTTTTTCTTCTTCAGCCAATATCATTTTCAATCCCAGTTGTCCCGTTGTTCCTGTGGACAGTCTATGTCTAATGGTTGTAATATGATAAACTCCCTCAAACACATACGATGAATTTCACCAGCATTTCCCATCCATCCATTTTCCACATTGATCCTGTCAAGGGTCGCTGGGAGGGGGCAGGACCCTATCCCAGCAGCCTTCGGGTGAGAGGCTGGGTTCACTCTGCACGGGTCACATGCAAACTCTACACAGAAAGACCCCGTGCTCGCACCCAAAACCCTCTTGGCAACAGTGCTAAAAATGTTTTAATAATCATTATTTTTTAACACTAAAAAATATTATTCATTAATTGTCAATTATTAATCAATTTCCTCCAGAAGGCCAAATGTTTATATTTGGATTGCAATAAATATATGCAAAATAATATCAGTGTTTAATCACCTGCAGTGACTTAAACGTACATCAAAACTAATCTAGTGTCATATTTCAGATTTGCTTGCCTCAGTTTAAGAGTCGCTCCATTCAAGGACTGACGGTCAGTCATACTGAGTCACCTGGGAGAACTTTCCTCAATCAGCCGCGCGCGCAAACATACACAAACACACACGCGCGTGCGCGCGCTGGCCACTGTGGGCTCTCAACCCCGCCAATCACGCTGCGAGACATGTCGTCATCTGTAATACACGAATCATTGTCTCTGTCTCAAACCAATGATTTGTTACTCTCCTGCTTGGGGGCGGGACTACAAGCCTCGGCCCGCCTTATACCGCAGGACTATGGCCGCAGACTCAGATGAACCTCTAAGTGTACAAGCGCTGAGCGGGACGTAAACTTTTACCTTTTCCCGTTAAAACATGGGACGTGATCTCACAGGAGTACCAACACGACGTGGAAGACAAGTTCGGCTATCGAAAGAGCTCCACATGCACGCAAAGTGACAGTCGATTGCGAAGAAGAAAGCTTCAAAGCGCCGATGAAAATGGGGCAGATACACGAGCAGAAGGTGGACGGAGTCGTTCCTCTGCCTGCCTGAGCGTCGAGGCAGCTGCTGTTTCTTCCTCTGTAGAACGTCGAAATAAAACGCTATATCAGCACTAAAACAACTTTATCCGTCTCGCTATAGTCACCAAGTGGGAACAGAGCTTTATGTTTAAAAAAAAAAAGACTAGAAGAGGACTCACCGAACGTGTATTTCACGGTTTCTCTTCGCGAGGATTCAAGAGTGTTGTTGTGCGCGCGGCAGTGTCAGATATTTACTATCTCTCACACAATGGAAGCGCAGGCAACGAGAGCAAAATGGCGGCCGTGTCAATCATGCGTCTCCCATAATGCAACTGCCAACATTTGTAAACAATGGAACTTTATTTCATTAACTTTTTCTGTCATACTTTGCTGCCACGAACACGTGTAAATAACTAAAAATACGTGTAAAAAAATAACATTTGTGTGTATATACACACACATATCAGTCAAAAGTTTGGACACACCTTCTCGTTCAATGTTTTTTCTGTATTTTTATTACATTCTACATTGTAGATACATGCTGAAGACATCAAATATAGGAAGCAAGATGCATGGAATTAAGAAACAAAGAAATAATAAAAAAACAACTTGTTAATGATATTGTTCATATGTGTTCCTCGAAATAGCCACCGTGTGCTTTGTTGACAGCACTGCAAAGCCTCGGCCTTCTCTCTGTATGATGTAGTCACCTGAAAAGGTTCTCACCTCACAGATCTGCCTTGGTATCCTCTCTAATGAGCCTGTAAAATGTATTGGAGCCCAGTGGCTCAATGAACCACAAAGCTGTTTAACTTCTCCTTGGTCTACCGTATTCATCCATCGCCGAAAAAAAGGTTGAAATTACTTTGACGAACTTAGAATGACTTAGATATAGTTAACCTAGTCTTAGTCAGACTGTTTCTTAGTTTTATCATTAGTATTAAAATTATAATAGTATATAATTTACACACACACGGTTTTCACAGTATGTAACATCCGAGTTACAGTTGGCAATTGTGATAAAAAGAAGTTAAATTCGAGTCGTGACGGTAGCTCCTAATTTTCTGAGCCTTCAGTCTAGATTACTCGCTCACTAGCATAAGGCTAGTTTAAGGCTATCATAAGTCTTGATAAACTTCATTCATCATTCATTTCCAAAAGCGGTGTTACTAGTTTTTGAGAGCATGATATGAACAAATGATGATAGGACTTTATTTTTCCAATGTAAATTCTTCACAAAAGTCAAAGCGAGAAATTGACGTTCACCTCCACTGACAGGGAGAAATCAGTTGGTGTGCAGTTTTTTCGCCCAACCTTCAGCTCCCATAACCTCCGCAGTTTTTTTGTCAAGGGGAAAACGATGCATTTGTTTCGGCCCCGTTCTTGCTTAGCAGCCACAAGCTGCGCAATTTGGCATTTTTGATTATTTGTGGAAGTTGGTTGTTAATAATTTAATAAAGTTGAAAATTGATCTCTGATATTCACTTTGCTATGCGTGTCATTGCATAAATGTCGGTCAATGATAGCGAACAAGGCGCCCATAAAACACGTGACCACCTCTGAACCAATCCCATGACAGGATTGCTCTCAACGTTCGAACCTGGAGTTGTCCGATCTCCCTCTGTATACGGCTCTGGGTGGCTCTTAGTTATAGCGACACCTTGTGGTCAGAGAAAAGTAAGTCTCCATCCATCCATCAATTTTCTTCCGCTGAGCCTGTTGAAGGGTCGCGGGGGGTGGAGCCTATCCAGCAGCCTTCAGGCGAGAGGCGGGGTTCACCCTGGGCGGGTCACCAGTCCAGCACAGGGCCAACACATAGAGACACACAACCATTCACACTCACAGTCACACCTACGGTCAATTTAGAGTATCAATCAGCCTCGTCCCCCCTTGATGTGTTTGGACTGTGGGAGGAAGCTGGAGTACCAGAGAGAACCCACACAGGAACAGGGAGAACATGGAGACTCCACACAGAAAGATCCTGTGCTCCAGCCGGGGCTCGGACCCAGAAACGTCTTGCTGTGAGGCGACAGTGCTGACCACTGCACCACCGTGCCATCATGAAAAGTTAGTGATGTTCCAAACATCATTTGATTGATGTCAGTATAACTGTGCTGTCTTCACTCCAACTTCAACATAATGTTTGTTGTTTATTCTCCAGCACTGAATTTCTGCACTGAATTGTGGCGGCTGAATTGAAGACTCTTTCCAAACATTATCGAGTTTCTTTTTGCTCCAACAAATTGCATCATGCCCCGGCATACATGAGTGGCCTCTTATCACTGCTTGTAGCAGACTTCTAGTTTGGGCAATAATTGCAGAGTAAATTCATATTCGTGACCTATCATCATCACCTATTGTCTCAGCTACAGACATCTCTTCACTGATCACGTTTCTCACTGCATCAAAAGATAACAAACAATGCAGAAAACTGTTCTTAAAATCTTTTATGAGCCAAAACATTTTTGTGTGGTTATTTCTGCATCAATTACAGAACTAATCACTCTAAAAATGTTACAATCTATAGATTTTAATCGCAGTCATAAGAACGATTCAGTACCTAAAGCTAAGAATCCAGTGGACTTGATTCTCTCTGAAGACTTTGCTTTTTATATTTCGTTACAAAGCCCTGCCTCTAAGGCTCTCTGTAATGTGAAAGCCACGATCAAAGCTATCATCGTGACATTGTACTGTCATTGGTATATTCTGCTGTTCTGTGGACAAGTTACGAACCTGCTTGCCGTCATCAGTCAGTCTGACAGCTGAAGTCAATGCCAAGCTTCCCTGTGGCTGAGTAATTGCCTTGATCCATAGCCAGTCCTTGTGTTTTGATGGTTATTGGTCCTCGTCGTCTGATCACTTCTATCATTTGCAGTGCCCCCTACTGATCAAATGTATTGTCTGAAATTCATCATGGTATTTGATCAGTTGTCAGCATCAACATCATCTAGATTAGAGATGCCAGATGGGACTGAATTTAGAAAACTGCCGCAATTGCAGAGTTTCATTCTCTAGATGATCATGGCACTTTTTAAAAAAAAATTGTGGTCAAATGCAATTGATAAAAATAAACGGAAAGAATTAGTCAAATAAAGTAGCTGTGAACGTGCTTGTTGAGTGGTTATCCTTGAGAACCTTTCACAGGTATGCACTTTCTTGTGTGCATCATGTCTCTGTATTTGTAGTAGAATAAACTTTCATTTCATTGTTTTGGTTAGAAAGTAAATGACAGGCTGTTCCTGATTATGAGTAGAATGATTCTTCCATCTTCTACCCTCAAATTAAATGGAATGTAATAAACCATTTATTGATCCGTGCAATGAAATATTCTGTTTCCTTGCAGGGAAGTCAGAGTAGCAAAGAGTTGCAGCCCTGAAGCAACAGAGACAAATGTCCTTCAGTAGAATCGATGTTCAATGGAAATCCAGGTCCCTCTTTAGCAGCTGGAGAAAAAGCCCATGAAGATGCAGACCCTAAGGCCAGTAGCTCACTCTACTCTCTGCTCTGACCTGGATCCAAGAGAAAATCCCAAACTTTCATTGACATTATCACTGTAAATATCCCTTAGCTGTTTCTTCGAAATTAATGGTAAAGTACTAAAAAAAAATGCTGTCTCACAATTTTGAACTACAAAAGAAAAAAAAGACGTGGTCCAAAGTCGTTCCTCCTTTGCCCACCAAATTCCACAAAAACTGGCAGGGTAGTCTTTATGTGATCCTGCTGGCCAACAAACAGCAGTAAAAACACAACTGCTAATCAGAACAGTTTGAGCTTTGTCAAACTTTGTCCAGTTATCACAAAACTTAGAAATTATTAGTTTAATTTCAAGAGAAAAATTGTTATTCTCTCAATTGAAACATTAAAATTGTCTTAACGCATTGTAGAATTAGATTTTGTGTCCTTTCCTTCAGGAGTTGAATATCAACCTGAACCAAGCAACACTGAAAATGTAGCATCACACACATTAAGAGACGCTGATTAGAGCTATTCCTGAACAGTTTTATTTATTTCATATCTAACTTTAGGTACCTTTAGTTTGAGACAAGTGTTTTCACATTCAAGTACAGAGTGCCTTACTTCAATACCTCATCTGAAAAGGAAGAGGTTTTAGATAAGGCAAGAGGAGCAAAACCTGCAAGCGATATACTGGAGCAGTCAGACAGTTCTAGAGAGCGACCTGGTTTTAGACAGAACTGAATAATATTGTAATGTATCCATTTTTGTGAACCCAAAAGGTCTAAGCCCAGATGAATATACTACACGTCCTCTTCAATCTTGAAAAATATGACTATAGATATCCTAAACAAAAATGCCACCGTTTTATACTAAGAGCCAGTGTGGCGATACAAAACCCCAGCAGTTTCACCTGAACTGTCAAGATCTGATATTGACTAAATATCACGTTTGTGCATCATGACAAAGATGTTCACTTGACTTCGACAGGAGAGAACATATGATCATACGGAACAAAATTTAAGGCTCCACCACCACATTATTTCCCCCCACAAAGCAGCAGCAATATGTTTTCCACAATGCTGTCTGAGAGCAAAATGTTTCCAGCTTTATTCAATCAGTCCAGTTTCACACAGGTACTTTGAATGTGATGGGGGAAAATTAGCAAATTAAAAAAAACAAACAAAACCTCATACATAAATCTCTTAAAGTATAATATGCATTCATCCAGCTTCCCCTCTTCATCCTTTATGTGCAAGAACTGCGCCCAGATGTTGGTCCCCCTTCCAATGAAGTACCAAAACATTCGCTTAGAAGTCATTGAAATCTGTTTATAGCAAAGTTAGATAAAAATGGCACAGTCACAGAGAAAATAAGACATTGATAACCACTAGATTAACTGAGAGCAACTCATTGCAGCTCACTGTTGCACTCAATTGGATTTTCCAAGACAAACATGTACTACATGTGTACATGTTGGCAGAGGGAGGGTGTGATGACTACATACATCCTCCTTTCATAACTTGTGCTGTAACATCCCGGGAGAACGCAATAAACAGTGAAGTACACAGAACTGTTCTGCAGAAGAGAGAAAGAGCATGCATTTCTAAAATGCAAACATTAATCCCAGTTGATACCCAGCGCCACATCTAGAAAAAAAAAAACCCAACAACAACAAAAGATCCCTTTGTACTAGTGATTCTATTCATATATACAGTATAGTATATATACTTTACACATCAGCGGCTCCTGTTTTAAGTACCTTACACCTTTCCTATGCATGTATGACTGGCTACTGTCTCAATCAATCACAGCAAAATGACCTCTTGGACAATTATTTCAGGTACATTCAGGACTTTCTGGAAAAAGTCTTATAATTTTCTTTACAATTCATTAAAAATACAGAGGAGCAAAAATATTGGTGATCCAACAGTCCACTGTCCTGCAGAGGCTGCTCAACCACAGCTCATTGGAGTCTTTGTTTGACTCACAAAGAGAAGTTCACACACTTCCTCCCATAAATGCTTCATTCTGTGCGTATCTCTGTCTCTGGCCTCTGGAGGGCCAGGTCAGTCTGGATGAAGGCTCCCTGGCCCAGCGCTGTTGAGTACGCTCTGTTGCCATGGCTCACCGTAAACCCTGGGGCTGCATAGGAGCTAGCTCCTCCACGTTTTTGAACAGGGACCTGAGTCTGAGGTACTGGGTGGTAATCGTCCAGGTTATCATAATGGGACTGCACCGTTTTGGTGCCATGTTTGTGATAGGTGTAGTCTTTGTCCATGTCAGGTTGGTTGTAGTACTGCTGCGGCTGCTGCTGCTCCCGGACGCTGTGTGATCGCTCAGGTTTGGAGTGACTCAGCTGTTCCCTAGGAGCTGCTGGCTGGTCATCTGTGCTGTGATAGCCGCTCAGTGTTTTACCTTTACCCTGGTGGTGGTCTGCATCAGGACACTCATAGCGAGTCTGGAAGCTCCTCTTGTTGGGGTTGTCCTGCTGCCAGTGTTTAGAGCGGTTGCTGTCTCCAGAGAGCTTCTCGTCTCCAGTCTCGTGCTTGGTTTCATGACGGCTGCTCTCCTGTTGATGGGAGAGACTGTGGCTCAGAGTTGCAGGAAGGGAGTGAGACGATTGGCATTTCTTGGTACTGCTTTGCTTGGCAAGCCCGTCTGACTTTTCAGCCATAAGGCTGCCATGGGTATGCTTGTCAGTCTCCATGTACATAAGGACGTCAGGATCAGACACCATGTGTCTGGGGAGATAGCGGCCATCTTTGCTCTCAGCTGCAGCCAGCACAGCTTTGCCTGGGTCAGATTTACTACGCAGGTGCAGGGTTTCATTGCCTGATACATCTGCTGGTGTGAACAATCCTAAGTTGTCATATTGTGAGAGGACAGGACCTTTGATCTTCTGTCTGGCCCTGCTCTCCCTGCGGATGGAGTGCATGCGGAGCCGTTCTGACTCCTCAGGGTCCCAAGAGAGGTAGGCAGCAGCTTCCTTGGATCCATGAGTAGGGGGAATATCCCTACTCACAAAGCTGTGCTCCTTCCCAGGAGGGAGAATATGGCGAGCGAGGTAGTGGTACCCTGTAGCTTTTCCACCTGTTCTGCCATCAACGGCTCCCAGATCTCGGCTGCCATAGGAGTGGAAGTGGCGGACTCGGATTGTGCCGTAGGGGTCAATATCATAATAAGGTCCCTCCAAAGGGCTGGAACCAGAGTATGGACTGTAGCGGTACTGCACCCGTCCATTCTCAAAGTAAGGCTGCAGCTGAGTGACATGATAGTCTGCCTGTGAAGACTGTTGTTGGGGCTGCTGGTAGGCTTTACATTGATACATGGGCCGGTGGTAGAAGAAAATGTCATCTGGAGGAACCTCAGTCCTTTGGATTGGCACTGAGCGAATAGTGGAAGGAACATGAAGTGAATGCACTCTGCGGATGGTGGGATAGCCAGGGACTCGATCATGGCTATAACCCTGGTGCCCTGGCCCAGGAGCCACATACATACTACGGGTGTTTCCTCTGGACTTTATAGAGTGGTGGTAGGACCTTGGGCCTAAAGTGCTGTATCTGTTGTCTACTCGGGCACTGTAAGGTATTTGAGGCTCTGACTTGGACACATATGAGTGGTGTGGGGGGACACTGTCGGGTCGACAGTGGTGTGGCATGGCATGTGGGCCCAGAGGAACAGGTCTCTGGTGGTAGTAGACAGTCCCTGGAGGCTCAATTAGGACTGGTTCTCCTTTAGCATGGTACAGGTAGCCTGGCTGATGCGTAGAGGATTTACGGGGAGAAAGAGGATGGTGAGGCAGGTCGTCCTCCATGTGTCCTGTAGCAGGGCTCTCACCCAGGGCATGGTAAGAGGCTTCACTTTGGCTGAGTGCTGCTGTGGCTAGTTTGCTCTCAATGGTGCGAACAGGAGGGGCTGGAGGGATGGATCCGTGGGAGTCGTGGTATTTTGCAGACTCTGTGCAGGGCTGTATTGGCTTTATTGCCTCCCAAGGCTTCTCAACAGGCTCAGCTGAGGTTGGGGCCACTCTTGCACTGGCCTTGGAGAGTGGCTGTGTTTGGGATGGGATTTGTATGTGAGACAGAGACTGCATCTGACCTTGGCTCTGCTGCTGAGTTGATGTTTGATGTTGGGGCAGTGAGACAGCCTGTTTTTTGGACTTTTGAGCAGCAGGAGGCTGCTGATCTGATGGTTTCGGAAGGGTTGGGGGCAGTGCAGCCTCCTCTGGTTTAATCTGAGGAAAGAAAAAAAAAAACCCACGACAATTAAACTGAGAACTTAAAACACACACATATACATCAAAATAACTGTTAAACATGTTTCTCCGATTTGAGTTCCAATATTTTGGCTTAAAAAACAAAAAGCAGCAAAGTACCAACCAGGTCTCAAGTTTTGAGGGAACAGGCCACACAATCATTCATTCATAGGTTAAGGGATATTATGTTTGTACTCTTGTTATTAATCTCTCCCCATGTCATTTCTTTATGCCCTGGTTTGGTGTTTTTTTTGTCAGAGGGGAACGCAGCTGCAACTATGAAACACCTCTCTTACTTTGCCAATATTCAAGTGAGTTAATTAAGTTGTTTATTTCTCAGGTGATAATTGGTATTCAGCACTATTTTTGGTCTTTTTGAGGAAGAGCTCACAAAGGCTGTAATGTGATATCTTTGTTGGTTTCCTCTTGTTTATTACACCAATAATGGCTATTCTTACTATTCCTTGCATCTTCTGTGAGATTAGGGAATATAACACTGCAGAGAATACTTGAATCCAAACAAGATTCAACTATGCAACTGATTTGGTGCTCTTACTGCTCACCATACACCTTCTTCATGTCATCTAAACTGCAAAGCAAATAGATAAATTATGATAATGCACTACGTTTGTAGTAAACTATTTTGGGTTAGCCAGTTCTAGGATGAGAAATTATTTGTGTTCCTTCACCACATGTGTCACTCATGTTCTGCTTCATAGGAATTACTGAGTAACTCTGATTATGCATGTTGCAGCACAAAAACTCAATAAAAGACCTTTACTATATTGTTAGTAGCAAACTACATTTAAATCTTAAGACACTCACCTCAGGAAAAGGCTGTAGTAACACTAGGGTGTCTTTGCAGCTGCCACTTGGGCTGGTGACTGGAGTGGTAACGGTGGAGCTGGTGCTGATTGGGACCTGCCCTGTAACGGGCTGCTGCCTGTCAGGACTCTTCCTGGTTGGAGAAACTAGGTTGCCTGAAGCAGAGAGTGCGATGGACTTGGAAAGCTGAGTGTGTGGTGGGGTGTAGTCTGTTTCAGGCTGTGCTCCAAGTGGAGTTGTAGAGGACTTGGCACCATCTGACTGCTTGGTAAGCTGGCTGGTTGACTCTGCTAGATCATGCTTGATTGGAGGACTTAAAGTGGAGGGATAACATGAAGCTGCTGTGACAGTCGGTGCATTGCTGTTTGGTGACGAGGAACATCCTTGCTCAGCTCCGTTGTCAGAGGATCCCTGAAAATGTGGGGCCATTGGAAGGCCTGGCAGGTCCTGGAAGTCAGAGCTGTTCTGTGGCTGCAAAGGGGACACTGGTATCAGGGGCTCAGAGGAGCGTGACTGGGACTGTATAGAGACCTGCTGGGCAGACTCAGCAAGGGCCAGTGCTAACATGCGAGCAGCATTTTTAGGAGGAGGGGGAGGAGGAGGAGTGGCGGTGGGAGTTGTAGAGCTTAGGGAACGAGGGGTGAGATCCTTGGAAGTGTCCGGAGGCATGACTCCTAGCGGGGACACAAAACACAAGGGAAGTAGGTGTTAAGGTGCTTGAAGAGTGGGAGAGGGTGGAGTTGTAAGTGTCTGTGCATCATATGAAAGGATTTATATTCAAATTGCATCTATAAAAACTTGGGAACTCAACATAGAAGAAAAAAAATTGGAATAATTTGTGCAATGATTGACAAGGCATTACTGCTTCCTACCTTCATGCTCTTGGCTGCTGCCAGCTGACACCTGCTGAATACTGTCGTCTCCCTTTGGTTCTTGACTGTCCACACTGTCAAAGACTGCCAGCTTGGAGTGCAGCTCCATTTGAAACGCTTCAGTTAAAGATGGCTCAGCTGCCCTCAGCAGCACGTTGCCCATCAGAGGGGGGGAGTCTTCAGCTGCTGAGGGAGAAGATAAAGATTGTGGAGGGATAGCCTGTCCAGCTGTATTCCTGTCAGGCCTCTCTATGGAGAAGAGCTCTGAAGTGGTAAATGGTGTCAAACTAGTGGTCTTTCCACATTTAATAGGTGACACAGCCTGAGTGGGTTTATCAGTGTAAGAGTAGGAAGTGGACAGTCTCTTGCTTTCGAGCCTCTCTCCAGCAGCTGGGATAAAGTCCGTAGACAACAAGGAGGCATTCAAGTTGCCAAGGAAGGAGGCAGAGATGAGGTCTGAACAGTTGCTCTTTCCACAGAAGCTGCCAGGGCTCCTCTTTAACGTGGAGCCTTCAGCCCCTGCGAGCGAATCATCTAGGGGGAAGGCATAGGATGTATCAGGGAGGCTGCACTGGAATGACATGGGGTCAAAGTCCAAGGAAGCCATGCCGATGTCTGGTGGGCTGAGGTCCACATCTTCACCTGCTGAGCGGGGAGGTGAAATGAGAGCAGGTACACAGATGGGGCCCTCATCTCCATCGCTGTCCTCTGTAGCGTCCAAGTTGTCATACGAGTTGCAGTGTGGCCGATTTTCCAACAGCTCACCATTAAAGGAGGCTGAAAGGGCATCACTGCTGGAGCGTGGCCGCCGAGGACGGTACAATTTGTGCTCTCCTGTGGGACAAAAGAAAATATTAAGATAATATTTGTTTTATGTTCATGTTTGTAGTAAAATTTGTAATATTACCTTCAGCATTATGTAGTGAACTCAGGGACTCTTCACTTTTGGCAGATCGTAATGTTGCTGTATCCCCTCGGCCTCCTGAAAAGTTATCGAAATGTATCAGCCTAACTTCTTCTCGTCACACAAGTGAAAGTGAATGAAAGACACACTGCGCAATTAAAGCAGAGGAAGGGAAGACTCACCGGCCAGAGCCATAGCCTTCAGTTCATTGGGCTCACTGGGATTCCGGTGCAGCTTGCGTTTGGACATTGAGGAAGACTTGCCCAAGTTGAAGAAAGAACGCCAGCTACCCACAGGAGATTTCTTGGATTTAATAGGAGGCCTCTTCCTGTGTTTATGTAAAAAAAAAATTTAATAAAATAAAAAAAATTGTGGTGCTCAATCAAGTGCTAAACAATTAGTTTCACATGTAAGTCTCAATGATGAATCATTAAGGTTGAAAAAAATTGTTAAATGTTTCTGTTTGGAATCACTTCCAAAACATGTAAATCAAAACATCATTGTGAAGGCATCTGCCCTCTGAGGAGGTAAAGATCTGGTCTGAGAAATTAACAACCAGGTACAGGAGGGAAGTGACTGCCTGCAGTCCCAATAGCAAACAGCAGAGGGAAACACGTTCCAGTATTATTGTTTCTTTTGATGTACTTTTATTTGTAGTAAATACACACTGTAAATAATGAACATGGTGTCTTTCTGTGACTCTAAATCTATGCTTTATATATACTGGCCTTAAACAGATGTCTACAAAATTAAATGTCAACACATGATAAATCGTAAAAGACATACCTCTCAGTGGGAAACTCAATGACAGTGTGGAACTTCCCCTGCAGGGCAGCAGGACCTTCACCCACTTCAATATACTTGCTGTCTTCAGTGACAGGAGAGTTGATCTGAGCCTGAGTCCTAGCCTGGGCCTCCTCCAAACTCAGGAGTTTAGTGGAGGGTGATGAAACCAGGAGGGACTTTGGCCGTGACAGTGAGTTGTGACCTGATGAAGTACAGCACAGCCATTACTGATCAAGTCAAAGCAACAAGGGCTTGTGGAGTTACAATGTGCGCAGGTGTCTCATCTCTGTGATTTTCATGCATACCTGCCCCCTCACGTATTAGTGAGCTCAGTTTAGTGCTGAAGAGAACATCCACATGGTTGAGAATGAACTCCACTACCACTGACTGGATGCGGACTTCCATGAAGGCTGCTGTACCGCTGAAGCACGCAGATTCTATCTGCTTTGACCTAAGGAGCAACAACGGTGATGTCTGAGTAAATTATAGTGTAAAATTTCAATGAACATAAGATCTAATATATTATGATGAATCAATTCCATTATGTGGTTCAATTTATACATTTTCTTATGACCGTAAAACATAACAGATATTTGAGATCAGCGATCTTAATCCTTTGAGATTGAGGTAAATCCTTTTATTCAGGCAGTAATTAATTTAAGGCGGCATATAAGACTTGTTCTGCAGCAGATCCCGATATCAGAAAGAGATCCTTGATGTGTGTAGTAAAACAACACCCACACATAAACTCAATCACATACACATTCAACTGTGAGGATCATTCTCATCTTGAGAAGACATGCCCATGTTTATAATGTATGGTAAGCAGAATTTTTCAGGGAAAAGAGTATTTGCCCTGGAACTAATTTCAAAGCCACAGACATATATTCTCTCTGATTTTAACATGACTAAACAACTTGAGCTAATTCAACCTCTTAAAGCTCAACCTAACCAAAATCAGTGCAGACATATTTGCCCTTGTCCTTGCCCACCCTCCATTACCTTCAGGCTCTGGAACTGTCGGTCCACAGTCAATAAGACAGAATTCATCAGTTCATTGATGAAACTCTCAGATATTCAGGTCCTAGCCCTGACTGAGACATGGATCCACCCAGAAAACACAGCTACACCAGCTGCATTCTCTGTGTCCAAAACAATAACTCATACACCTCGCTCTGCTGGACAAGGAGGTGGTAGAGACACGCTAATTCCAGACAGCTGGACTTATACCAAATTCTGTCCACTAAGCAACAAAACAGCACTTGAATATCATGCTTTAAAAATTACTACACTTATCAAAGCATGTATTCTGGTTGTGTACCACCCACCAGGGGGTAATCTAGATAGTTCTGTCTCAGAAATTGAAATGCTACCTTCTCACATCCCTGATGATGACACACCACTGATTGTCATGGGAGACGTGAACATTCACATTGACAAGACAGTCAAATTACTTTCTGGCGCTCCTCTTTTGACCTCAAACTGGCTCCTTCTCCTCCCACTCACAAAGCTAGTAAAGTCCTTGATTTGGTACTGACTCGTAACTGCTCCACAGCAGATGTGACCGTTACTCCAGTACAGACCATTTCTTGGTACAATTTTCTGCCACTTTTCCGCAAACACAGGTGCCCCCGCAGATGCTTTCCTTCCGCAGAAACCTGATGTCCCTCAGAGCAACACAACTGTTGGACGAGGTATGCGCTACCATACCTGACCACACACATTTCTCGTCACTGTCTGTTAAAGAGGCTACAGAAACACTCTGTTACTCTCTCGACAAACTCTGCCCCCTGGTGTCTAAACCAGCAAAGAAAAATCCACCAAATCCATGGCTCAAAGAGCAGGACTCAAGGCAGCAGAAGGAAAGTGGTTTAAATCCCAAGTACCACTGATTTGTCCTCCTACCAAAAAAAACATGCATCCTTTACTTCCTGCCTACAGTGTGCAAAGCAAGCGTTTCATCAGAGCAAGATCGGTGCTGCTTCGGACACAAGAAAACTGTTTATGGCATTTAACTCCTTAATCTGTCCTCCAGCCCTCCACTGCACGGACTCCAGACATGATTGCCTCCTTCTTCCCTGAGGTGGACATCATCACCAACCAATTCTCTGAGCCTGACCAGCTCAGTCAACCTGCTACTGCCACCTCACTCTGCTCTTTTGCTCCTCCCAGTGAGGATGAGGTCTCCAGACTTCTCCTGAACTCAAAACCAACATCCTGTCCACTCAATCCAATACCAACCAACATTCTGCAGACCATCTTGCCCACAATCAAACCTGTAGTCACACATTGTCAATACCTCCTTGGAAATTGGTGTCTTCCCCACTGCTTTTAAGCAAGGTTGGGTCACCCTGCTCCTCAAAAAGCCCAATCTCAACACAGCCCAGGTTGAAAATTACAGGCTAGTCTCACTTCTGCCAGTCCTGTCCAAAATACTTGAGCGTGCTGTCTACAACCAAGTTTCTGAGCATCTGCAGAAGAATAACCTGACTGACTCCTATCAATCTGGCTTCAGGGGTGACCTACCCACTGAAAGTGCACTTCTGTCATTCACAGAATCACTGTGACTGGCTGAAGCTGCTGGTCAGTCCTCTGTCCTACTGCTGCTGGAACTGTCTGCTGCCTTTGACACGCTTAACCATGAAGTTCTCCTCTCCACTCTCTGAACTCGGCATCTCAGGATCTGTCCTGTTGTGGTTCAAGTCCTACTTCACAGGTAGATCCTTCAGGATGTCATGGTGGGGAGAAGTTTCTGAATCACATCACTTATCGACAGGGGTACTCCAGGGGTCGGTGGTTGGTCCCCTACTCCTCATACATCACCCTGCTCAGTGCTATACTCTGTTCACATGGCTTCTTCTACCACTGCTGTGCTGACGATGCTCAGGTTTTCCTGTCGTTTCCGCCTGAAGACACAACGGTCTCAGCTCAGATATCAGTGTGTTTGGTTGAAAACTTCACATGGATGAAGGAACACCACCTTCTCCTAAGTCTGTCCCTCCGTTCAACCACAGATCAGTGTTCTGCTCAATTCAAATCAAGTCGTGCCCACCAACTCTGCCAGAAATTTGTTGGTGTGTCCCAAATCGCATACTTCCATACTACATACATAAAATACTCATACTAATAGTATACTCATCTAAAAACGGAAAAAACCTGGGGCCTCATTTATAAAACCTGACGCAGGATCCATATTAAAAGTTTACGTACGCTGAAAAGTGCCTACACACACAAAAAAAATCTGATTTATAAAACTGTACGTACGCACACCTGCACGCACGTTCCCTTTATAAATCACAGTCCAGACGGAAAGTTGCGCAGCAGGATTGGATTCATGTCCCTCCCTCTCCACACCCACAATTCACCATGTATGTTCATGCAAATTACCTCATGAATGTGTTTTGCATCTAAATAAGCATGATGGATCCACGGCATTTCACGGTCAATCATGGCATCAACCAGATGAAAGAGGAACTTTTCAGAGATCGTGATGGAGGTGGCGAGACGGGAAACTTTATTCGGCGGCCATTCAAGTGAAATTACCAACAAACGAGCCACTGAATGGCACGCTGTGACCACGGCGCTAAGCGCGGCTGGCATGGAGCGCAGCGTTGCCGAAATATAAAAGAAGTGATCCGATCTGAAGGTGGAGGCAAAGAAAAAAGTGGCTTTGCACCGCCGGAACGTGGCGGCTACAGGTGGGGATCAGAAAACACATGAAACGTGCACGTGTGACACTAGTGTTTTAACAAATGGCTCCGTTATCCACCTTATGTGGTGAAAGTTTGTAAATCAACATTGTAAAAACACAAACAAAAAGGATTTAGTCACATTTATCTTCAAACAAAATCTGATAAATGCATGTGGAATTTGAATGTTTCTATTTAGCAGATCCAGATTTTTTATAGCCTAGTTTACAAATGTAGACTACATGTGCAAGAGAACAAAGTGAAAACTATTGGTTACGTTTCAAATTAAATGTTGTGAATATAAATCCTAAATATAGCTACATCGAAATGTTAAATCTAACGGCACCCAATAGCTGCAATGTGGTTTAATGAATGAAAAGTGTAGCACTTCTTAATCATGCTTGCAAGGTTCATTTTCTGTGATGTTGCCGGCACCCCTTTGTGACTTTACACTGAGCAGAAAAAGTATTATTTTTTCACATATTTATATGCGCTCTTTCCATTAACCAATTGTTCTCACCTTGTCACAATTGTCTCCAAAATGTGCGTAAGCAAGGTCTGTAGTTTGCTTAAAGTTGCGCACATTCCTACGTAAGACTTTTTTTTTTTAAATCCCAAGTCTTGCGTAAGAAGGGTTAGGATTGGGGTTTCCAAGCCCGGTTTTGTGCGTAAGCAAGCTTTATAAATGAGGCCCCTGGGGAGTACATATGTGAAAATTGAGTATGCAAAAGTACCTGTATGCAAACTCAAATCGGTCAAGATTTGAGTATGTGACTGGACACTCGCCGCACTCATTTCATTGATGAAAATGGCAGCAGACTGCTTTGGTGAGAGTCGGTCGACACTGACTTGTATAGAGTCATCTTTACATTAAATAATGGGGACAAGTTAGAAATTGTGTGTAGACACAGGTTTGAAAAATACAATGACTTGTCACAAAACTGTTTTGCTAAATAGATCATGCAAATAAACTATACACAGCGTCGCATCTTCAGCCAATAGAAGGACAACATCGCATTGTCAGAACCGATTGAGTACATAGTATGCTTAGTATACTCAATTTGAAAAGTTTAAGTATGTATTATGGAAGTATGCAATTTGGGACACAGCTTTAGTGTCATGATTAATGACCGGCCCCTACCTGACACAACAAGCAACACAGCTTCTGGTACAGGCCCTAATGATTTGATCTAACTTGTCCAAAACTGCACATCACCCTGCTTTTAATGTCTCTTCACTGGCTTCCAGTGGCAGCTCGAATAAAATTCAAAGCTCTTCTTCTGGCGTACAAAACAGTGACAAGAATGGCTCCTGCCTACTTGGAATTCTTCATTCAGGTCTACACTCCCTCGTGCCCGCTATGCTCTGCCTGTGAGAGACAGCTGGTTCCCCCAACCCAGCATGGCACTAAATCTCCTGCTAGACTCTGCTTCTCCTCTGTTGTTCCCAAATGGTGGAATGAACTAACCAACTCCTTACAATCCACAGAGTCCCTTTCTACTTTTAAGAGACATTTCAAGATTCAACTGTTCAGGGAACACCCAGACACTTAAGTCTGGCTCTTCTCCTCTTTGTCCTCATGGGTAGAATGAGTCAGACGGTTTAAGATCCAGCTCTTAGTGAATACTTAGCACTGACAATGTTGAATATTGAATGTTGAAAAATATTGTTTGTTGTTGATGTTGAATTATTGGTTGTGGTCAGTTGTGGTGAAATTATATTAAGAAAAAAAAAACTAGCACTTCTGGCACTAGATGGCAGCACCTGTGGCCAATCGAACTTGAAGCACTTTGTTGTATTTACTAAGGCATTACCTCCAGTCCAAATTCTTGCTTGTGTTGTACGTCACTTTGAACAAAAGCACCGGCCAAATTAAATTGTAGAGTTGTAGGTGTTTAATAAAGATACATTAGATATATTGACTTCTATTGACTCTACGGATTTCAACTGACAGCGGTCCTCACATCATCATTCCACCATCCACCCCCCATTCACCAGTGAAACAACAACATGTCATGATGTGCAAAATCTATTAAGGCATGCAAAAGATATTTTGAGATTTTGTAAAAAACTCACTAATCCAATAAGGTTTCAACAGATAAGTCGTGGTAATACTTGGGGGGGGATTAAATATTTCATTCAGATATGGTCAGAGGATGAAATAAAAAATGATCTGGAGAAGACCCACCAGAACTCGGAGACGTTTTGTGTTTTTTCGGAGAGGCTTGCAGTCTTCGCCTCCTTGCCTGTCTGCGTCGAAATATCAAGCGCACCATAAGGATGTTATTCATTTGATGACATCGCACTAGTCTCGCGTATTGAGACTGTAGTAGTTGTTGTTGTTGTTGATGTTGGAGGCGCAGCCAAAGTAGTGCGAGGGCAACAAAGTGAATCTGCGGATCCATGGTTGATGCATCTTTGCTGCGACCAGAACAAATACACCGCCAGAGCACTTCCGACGTGGTAACGTCAGACGCACGCTCATCCACAAGCTAGTCAATGACAGGCGCAGACCTTGCAGTTAATGGCGTCATAACATAGGTAGCTCCTTTGGTCCGCTTTCATAATAGCAGTGAGAAAGCGAACTTTACTGGACTATATGAAGACAATGTAACAACAACAAAAAAGAAGTCCGGACCTTGTACCAGACCATTAGGTGAGAAAGCGCTCTTAGAGGAAAAAGTTCTTCGGTCAAGGTGCAGACTGGAAAGAAAGTAGTGGATGTGGTGGTTCCAGGGAACACTTCTATGAATCGGGAAATGGCTGTTTATAAGAACTACATAAGACACTGATCTACAGCCAGACAATAGAATTTTGGGGAGGTGATGCTTTCCAACACAAAAATATTCCATCCAGCGGTAAGGCATCTCACCTCAGCAAGTTGGGGGCCCAGACGATGGCCAGGTTCTTGCTGTGCATGTTTGTGATGTAGCTGAATGCCGCCAAGCGGGAGAGGTGTCTCATGAGGAACTCCAGAGTCCTAAGGATTAAATATTCATGAATTCAGTTTTAATTGGCCTCCACTAGCGATCTGCAGACTAATGGTAATGATAGAGTTGCTCCTTGAGAACATCAATATTTCACTATGTGCTCAAATCCCTGTGGGATGTCACTTTGAAATTAGCATTTTAATGCTTTCACAAAAGATGGGAAATTCAATTCATCAGCACCAATACAAAGGTCAGCTGGGACCTTTAAATGGTTCTATTCAATGGCACTACACCTTGATTTAAAACACACACGCACACACACACGCACGCACACACACACACACACCTGACATGAATGTTCAACCTTCCATAGCCTGCCACAGGGGGGCAATATGCCTCTTCACTGACCTGTAATGCGGCGGAGGAAGCTGCTGGATGACATCATGGATTTTGATGAGTCGTTCTTCATCCGTCGCTGCTGATACAGCCTCCTTCAAAATGAAAACAGAGGGAAAGAAATATTATGATGTATCAGTGTATAAAGATTAAGTTCCAACACTTGTCATCCACTGCCACATGGAACACAGAGGTCTCCAGCTGAGCCCCCTCCCCAGGTACTATAACAACCACCAAACATTTACTTCATCTTCAGGGACTTTTTCTGTTATGCTTAGAGAGAGCTTTTATTTCACAAAACCCAGCAGACTGCTAGCCGCAGGGAGTGTTAGGTACAATGTTATTTGGAAGATCTATGATTTGTCACTGTGTCAAACATTTAAGATACATCCAAGGAGGTATCATACACATTTGCTTGACATTGCCAGATATGGAAATTTAAGTCAAGTTTCTGAGGTAAAAAAGTGAATTATGATGAACCAATGTAGGATTTTCTGTTGATTTCAACTGAACCATACACTAATATACAGGAATTTGTAACAGGAAAATGTCCATTTCTTTTCCAAAATATTTTTTTGGTTTAATTTCTTTTTCCAAAACGTTTCCAGGCCAAAATATAAAAGATCTACAGATAGAAAGACAGATATCATTGCTTACAGAGAATTTCTCATACAGCTGGTAGGTAAGAAGGGGGTTGGGCAGCTCTCTGAAGTAGAGTTTGCACAGCGAACCAACACAGTGGATGTCCTGGATGTAAACATCCTTGGTCAGGTCGGGGATCTGCTCTGAATCAAATTCGTGCCTAAAGAAAGAGGCCAAAGACAGAATCAATCACTTGAATTATTTTTAAGAATAATACATCAGTCACTGGCTCCTGTGGTTTGACAGATGACACAAGTCACAAAAAAAGTCAGATTATACAAATGTGTTGCTTCAGTGAAGAAATGGATATGTATATACAATATGTGTGCCTTCACAACTCCTGGGTGGCAGCTGTTCAGTGTAACCTGTCCTGTACACATATACTATGTATGCATGATCTATTATTCTGATTGTGACAACCATGGTGTGGACAAATTCTAGGCTATTTCCCCGTTCTCGCCATGAAAAAGGATCCAAGTCCTTGTGTAAGAAAGGAATGAGCACAAACTATCGACAGTATAAATAACAGCAATGTTGTCTGCTAGTGACATTATGTGCTAAAAATGATGATGGAAGAAACAAGAACAACTTTCAAACTCAGAAGAGTAGTGCTTCTACTAGCTACTGGAGCACATCTGCACAGTCAAAGGTGAACTCTAACTTTTACTGCTGGATGGACATTGTACCAAAACAGGAGATGTCTGATCAAATTTGTCTTATCATGTCCTATATATTCATTTGAAAAAAACACTCATACACCCCACAGCCCAGAATAAAAACTCCACAGCATATATTTTTGAGTTGTCATTTAAAATGTTGTCAAAGCTCTTATCTAAGTTTCACTTTTACAGACGCAATAATCTGTGATGGTCTCTTGCTTGTGAAGGCTGAGGTGGGATGAGGACCAGAATGTGATTCTGTGCTGAACTGTGCAATCAGCATGTCTCCTACCGCAATTTCTGAATATTGGAGGCAATTCCAGAGAGGCGGTAGATGCCATCCACCACACCATGCTTCTCGATAAACTCAGTGCAGCTCTTGAGGACCTGGGGAACTGAAAAAAAGAGAGCTTCATCGAACGGTTAATCTTGTTCCATTAATATTTGCCCATTTAACAATAAATAAGAAGGCTTTCCTTTGAGTGTATTCTGTGCGGTCAAGTGATAGCTCAAGGTTGTTGTGGCTAACAGGCTGCAGGCTATATAGTGTATTTGTTGTGCTTTCAGAGGACAAGGGCTTTGTGAGCTGCAAGTGTAAACATTTGGAAATTAAGATGATTTAATGGGATTGCTAAGGAAGCGGTGTAAAATACATCATGTATCCTGTCCAGCATAACTATGGTTCCATCATTTGCCCTTTGGCCTTTTCTCTCTATCAGTAATTCTTTTGGATGAAGCAGAGTGAGACATGTCACCTGAGTGATCACAAGTGCCCGGCTTAAAAAGAAACACCTCCAGTGACCAGTGGGTGTGAGAGATGGAAAGACCAGATGGAAAAACATAGCTTCTTCATTTTCCTTCACCAAACTATGAATCATACAGAAACTGTAGTTTGTGTGTGTGTGTGTGTGTGTGTGTGTGTGTGTGATAAGGACTGCGCATACAAAGAGGTTCCCAGGCCTCCCACATCATTCAGAGGATGACATAGAGTGGGACACTTGCCGAAGCAGCTGTTCAGATAAATTCCACACATAGGAAAAGAAAAAAAAAAAAAAAATAAGGAAAGATTTGAGAACACTAGTTGGCATTCTGTTGGAGAAAATAGGACAGTCCAGAAATTCTTTCCAAGTTCTTTACATAGGAAGATTTGGCTGTAGGTTCTTTAATTCATAACCATGCACAATGATAAGCGTTTCTGATCAAAGCATTACATTTTTGTGATGGCTTTAGACCAAAGGGTAGCAGACACAGTTTAGAAACACAAAACTGACCTAACGTCACCTTTGTAGTTGTTATAATTAACTTTTTGTTTTACAGTTGCAATTTCCACATTCATGCAACAGCATTATCATTTATCTGGAGTGTGTTCTGTCCACAAGGCAAATAAAAGACAAAGTATTCATTCTCTTCAAGCCATTTTTTCTCTTTACCAACTAATGAGGGAAATAGCTGACACCAGCAACTAAATATTCAATAGCTAGTGTCAAAATAGTGTTTGGCAGCTTTTTTTTTTTTTAAAGAGAGATCTTCTCCAAAAACAGCTTTTCTTAAAAAGTTTTTGTTCAAAAAACCCAATGAAAGCCAACAACCCAAACAAGGAAATTTCATCGCACTTAAGTCGCATACACAGAGACTTCAGACTTGTCCGAAAACACGAGTCCAAGTCAAGTCTGAAGTCTTTTCAGCACGAGTTCAAGTCAAGTGAACAATCATTAAGTTTTCTTTTTTGGTGTATTAACATTGAAGAAACTTTGAGATGTCTGATGAGCTTAATGTCATTCCCTCCTTTTTGTCACGGTAATAACCGTAATTATGCAGCGGGTGCGCGCATCACGCACTCTTTCTTCAGATGACGGTAACACAATGGCGACCAGCACACCTGCAGCTGCTGCTGTACCCTTGGGAATTATGTTTGGTTATAAAACTTCAAATAAGATGGCACCAACAAAAGATGCGCAGACTGCAAAGTCTGCCGTATGAAAATTAAGGATGCTGGATCAACCTCATCAAATTTTATCAAGCACTTGAAACTCACCCACATCGGTACATTAAGTCACATTAGCGCATATGGACGGTTAGAAAACATGTTTAGCTCAGCATCAGCTATGTAACGTTAACTTAGTTTGCTACTAGCTTTGTAACTGAATATTTGAAAAGATGAATGAGTGCAAATTTGCTTGTCACACTTGTTTGCATTGACATGACATAAAAAAAATGTACGTTACGTTCCGCTGCCACCATCTACTGGCTAATGTTAAACAGAAAAATACATTGTTATACTGTCGACTTACAGGCAGGTTACAGGTTTATTGTTGACCATGTAACGCTAATGTTACAGGTTTATCAGGTTATCATTACACTGGCTTTGAGTGAGAGGATAGAGGAATGTGTTAATTTATAGTAGACTTAAAAGATGTCATTGGAGACCCAAGTGACATGAGACTTTTATTTTTTAGAGACTTGAGACTTGACTTGGACTCATGACCAAAGACTTGAGACTTGACTTGGACTTGCAAAAAAAGACTTGTGAACATCTCTGTCTCAAACTCAATATAAAGATTTGCAGAATTGAGGGAAGTCTGGTTTTAATTTATACTTGGTTCATAACGCCAAGTGACACCTCACATTTTATATGATGTTACCCTCTGCCAAGGAAAATATAATTTTGATGCATCTGGTGCAGATCCCAACCACTAGGCAGAGACACTTTTTTAAATGCAACAATGCAAGACAGGGTAGTTATTTAACTTTATCTGCACATAAGATGATAGTACATGCTTTCTACAAGAAAATCAGCTCAAACTATTCTCTCCAGTCCCAGACTGATGGCATCACAAGGCTTGATGCCTTTTTTGCCCATAAATTAAACCTCAATTTTCCCTGGAGACTTGGTACCCATGGCAGACGGCATTTCATTGTCAAAGCGAGGCCTACACAAACCAAATGAAAGGCAGATGGGCTCATTAGTCTATATGTGTTACATCATTTTCCAATCTACATTTGCTTGTCTATTGCCACTTAATGAAGTAATTTTGTGAATTTTAAACCTGCAGTTTAATTGTTTTGTGGAAAATCCACACAAGACACATTAATATTCTCATTTGTATTCAAGAAGCTCACCAACCTTTGGGAAATCTACTTATTTGTCATCCTCCATAGTGCTGGACAAGAAGATGGATAACCTTTTTTCTGTCCTGTATAAGGGAGCTGAGACCCACAGAGACCGGCTGACTGATAGACTAAATGCAGTGAATTGTAGTGAGCTGAAGGTGTTAGCATGCCTCGGTCAAAAGCCATCACGTAGATGAGGATCAGGGTTTTGGTTTATCTAGAGATAATCCTCCTCATCCTCTCTTATAAAGTCAAACAAGATTATTAGCGGCAATTACTCTTTAACTCATCAACAAACATTTTGGATCAAAGTATATTTGATGACTTTTGAAGTAAGCTATTACATCACACCTTGCTATCATTAATTATGCTAAGCTAACTAGCAGTCAGCTCATCTCTGTGGGTCTCCGCAAACCAACACAGTGCAGAGGAGAGAAGGGCATCCATCTTCCTGTCTGGTTCTGCGGAGGAGACATAAGAATGTATTTCCCAAAGGTTGGTGTGTTTCCGTAAAACAAGTCTGGAGGTAAAAGTTTCAATCACTCCATAAAATCAATTATCTTTCATTCATCAAGCGTCCCCGGGCAATCAGAACACCCAGCAGAGTGAGGAAAAAAGGATTATCTCTCCATACCAAACTGGAGCTGGATTTACAGTTCAAGAGCAGACTCTTTCACCATGAATCTGTGACTGCAAAGCAGAATGCCTAACTTTAATCTGTGACCAAGTGCTTGTTTAACATCAAGACAGGATTCTGAATGATCACAAGATGAGAGGCACCCATGTCCAGACATGCTATATGATCCACAGTTTTTTTAGTTCAACATGAGCTACTGATTGAGGCTAAATAAGATTGTATCATTTTGCTGAACTAACCCAATGGTACAATATAATCAGGGCATCATTATCCTTCTTGTCTGTCTCTGAGAGCATCACATCACCTCATTTGACAGGCAGTTTGTTGTTGATTGCTTAGAAAATCAATGTGCCAGCAGTTGAACGGAGGTATAGACTTTACTCAGCCAGATATCTTAATTACATCCAGGGAGGGCTGACAGGGTCGTTGTTGCATGTTGCATGGATAATGCTTGGTGTGTATTTGTTTTGAGGAAGCTCAAAATGCTTTTCAAAAGACATGTTCTTGACATGTTTTCTGTGTGCAAATTTCCCAAACAATGTGAATTAAATTAGATCTGTCATACACGGATGAGAATGTGTTTCTTTTTTAACAGAAATAAGAAGTTAACCAGTTCGTTCCAGGCCACTTTTCCACATTTGACATAATTAACACCAAACCATCTATCCATCCATTTACTACTGCTTATCCTGTCCCTACAGCCTATCCCAGCAGCCTTCAGGCGAGATGCAGGGTTCACCCTGGATGGGTCGTCAGTCCATTCACACTCACAGTCACACCTACGGTCAATTTAGAGTATCAATCAGCCTCGTCCCCTCTTGATGTCTTTGGACTGTGGGAGGAAGGTGAAGTACCTGGAGAGAACCCACACAGGAACAGGGAGAACATGCACGAATGTGGAATCTTCTTGCTGTGAGGTGACAGTGCTAACCACTGCACCACTATGCCGCTTAACACCAAACCACTCGGTAGGAATTGAACAAGGGGAATTTTGGTTCATGGTTAGTGCCTTAGCAGCCAAATAAAAGGAGAGAAAAAAAGGTGTTTTTTTGGGTGTCTTTTGTTATTCTTCATTGTTAGCCCTGGTCAGAGGCAGTTTACTTTTTTTTGACAGTACTTATGCAGAGCAAGAGAATGGTGCCGTTAATTACACTAAATGTCATACAGCAGGTTAAAACCTTCAGTGTGCTGGGGCAGTTCTTTTAAAAAACAAAATTCATAGCATCAGAGAGTGACATGTCTCTGTTGTAATCTCTAATGATGGAATGGCGAGATAGATTTTAGTTTGCATTAATGACAGGACCAGGGAAATAATAGCAAAATAAATCCTTGTTCTCTTATGCAAATTCATGGCAATGAGAATAAAGAGGATTAATAGATCCACGGAATAAAATTCTTGAGATTTTTATAGCATTGTTGTAAGTGAAGTTGAATCCTAACTTAAGAAGTTGAGTTGAATCCTAACTTAAGAAGAATGGACAATCATTGCACGCATGTCTCTGCATATAACCATTTCTTACCATCATGTCCTGAGTTGAGGAGGTGTTCCCCCAAGTCACAGCCAAACACCCTCTCCCGGAGGATGCCCCTCTGCTTCAGCTTCTGTTTGGTGGGCCGGGACTTCATGAAGGAGCGTAAGAAGGTGATCAGCTTCCCATGCTTCTTAGACACTGAGGATGGAGGGAAGGAAGCATACATCTGATAATTCCTTCAACAAGAGTTTATTACAACTCTAGAGAAAAATCTGTTGGACACTGGCTCAACTTTCCCACAAAGTCTATCCATGCACTAGAGTAAAACCCCATACAAGCTGTTCAATGTTGTCCCTTTGTGTATTTCAGCTTCATTCTAATGCAAAATCTTCCGTCAGGCATGTGTGGTTTCACTGAAGCGAGAGCTTCAGACTTAAATACCACCTCCCAGGCAGCTACAAAGGAATTCTCCAAATCCAATACCAGGATCCTCTGCTTACAACAACCACATCGCATTAACCAGATACTGTCTGGGAACGGTTGTAAGCCTCTTAAACTACACCCAAGTTGTTTTCCCTGCTTTAGAGGGATATGAGGAGGCAACCAAGTGAATCTAAATGTCTACATTTATACAAATGTCTACATGCCCCCCCCCCCCCCAAAATAATAATTATGGACAATTTTTTGGGGGTCATGGACACTGAAGGTGTGGCTAATTGTACTGTACATGAGAACACCCGTTCTGCATCCTGCACCTTGCAGATCACTGTGCTGACCAGCTTTATTCGGATAACTGCACATCCATGTAGGAGAAGAAATCCTTTACCAAACCAAAGCCCTTTTTCTAAGGTGCTGTGGCAAAGATGTTGCTCAAGAGACCTGCTGCAGATGGACAGCGTGGAGGTCATGTTATTAATTAAAGTTACTGCAGACCTGACATTGGTACACACAAAAACTTGGCAGGATGATCATTAAAAACAATCACTCAACTAAACAGTAACCCCTGGGAAGAACATAAACAAAAATACTCAGTGGGAAACCTTGCCAAAATAAGAATAATTGTTGCCACCATCAATCATCAAGACCCAGAAAGATCAAGAAACAGGGTCACAGGTTTAAATACAGCCATTGTCTATTAACCCAGTGTGCCGATTGAACAGACTTACGGAATAAAAAGATATACATTTTCCTTTCAATTTTTTCAGAGTTATATTCTTGTATTTTTACCTGGCTTAAAACAAATAAAAACTTTCAATTCAGTTTCAATTCAACCTTTTACCACAGTGACCTCCATTAGAACACTAAGACCAATATTTGGGTCAATTCAACAAACATTCTCTGTGGAGGAGATGAGCCAGCTAATAATCTTGATACTGACAGGATCTTTATAGGCTGAACTTTGTGTATGCAGCAGATGTCTCTGGTCTGTAGTCAGCTCCTGTCACTGTTTTCACACTCGCACATCCTTGCCATGGAACTCGGCTCACCTTTGTCTGGTTGTGTCTCTAAGTACGAGTGACCACTTCAATGCCCCAATAATTCTTTTACTTTGCCCAACTACCCTTCCTTGGTAAGGGTAAGAACTAGGAGCAACAACAAAAATCCAGGATCACTTGCTTCTACTGAAGACAGCATTATAACATCCACAAACTTTCTGAACTGTGATCACTGTGAACTCAAACAAATGCCCAGGTGGTGGTTTAAAGAGTAAAAAAATTTAAGACGCAATAAAATAAATCTCTGGAGAGACGAAGTTTCTGCTGTCAACTGTGCCAAGCTGAGCTCTGCTTCGATTGCCACACAGCAGAAAGTAGGCCACCACTTCCCAGACTGTCTCAGAAACAAAACAAGCTCAGCTGAACTAAAGCTGCATTGTGTGTCTGGCAGAATACAACTAAAGCGTGAAAAGCTACATATTTTCTTGCTGTTCTTTTAGCAAAGATTTGTCAGACGTCGTGATACTAAAGTGAATTAATACAAGAAATACAATCATCTCTCTCTCTCTCTCTCTGTCACACGCACACACATATTGAAATAAATATAATTAGTCAAAAGAACCAGCATCTGTTGGGTGAGATGTGGCCCTCTTGCCCAGAGACTATTAGGTAAAAATTAATGAGAGGCAGTCTGTTTTTAATGCTAAATATAAACTGTGGGGGTAAATTGTGTGCAGAACACTTAATTGATAGTCCACAGAGCATATTTAGAATGCCCATATCAAGACTGCACCAAAACTAATGAGCTGATGGGAAGAGAAAGTGACTTTTTAAGTTGCATTTATTGAACAGTTTCTCATCAGATCGACAGAATAAAAATGTGTGCGCACTGTCAAGAGATGCCTCACAAATACTTAACATGCAGTTCCACATGTTACCTTGCATTCACATTTCCTCTAATAAATCTAACACACGATATGTCAAAGAGATTTAGAAACTGTTAACATTGTTGTAGTTCCTTAACGTGGTTGTGTTTCCTGTCAAAAGCTACGGGAGTATAAGGTACACTGTGTGGTTTCTTTTCATGCACTCTGTCAATTTGCCATCACTGAAATTAATTTTTCCATGAAAACCATGCCAAATACTTATTCATACTCACAAATCAAATGCTGGGACTAAGTGAGTAACTTGGTTAAAGACTAAAAAAAAAAAGACGTAAACTTTTTGGAATGCTTAACTTTTCTAAACACACACATTCGTGTCTCAAAGGAAGACAGGCATTATTCAAACTCGAGTCTCATGTTATCAGGTAGTTCAAAGCATTTATTAATGCTATGAGCTGCAAAAAAGACCCAGTGTTCCACTTCATGAGGAGGTGGAGCCACAAATCACACTGAGGGGAGAAATTCCTTCTGTGCTGCTGTACCGCTGACAAACTGCTGAGGAGGCTTTCTTTACTCACTCTTAGGGCAACAAAATGTGGCTTACACCGGCATATTGCTATTATGTCCCTGTCCCCACTGACTGAGCGGCTCAAGGAAGAACAGTGCAATGGCGAGTGTGCCCCTCCAGAGGACAGAGGGACTCCCATCTGCTTAGTGTCAAAGCAGATGACAGCCTGAGGGCCGGCAGCTCTTCAAGCTTCACTGCTGAGACCCAGATGTGTACAAGGCATTTAATTTAAGGATAGTGAGATAGATCTGGATGCTTAAAACAGCTTTCTGTCACATACATTTCAGGACTTGCAGCTTAAGATGCTTGAGCTAGTCAGGCAAATGAGCATTTCTCTTTCATAAAGTAGGAAGCTTTGCAAAGGACACATTTTAAAAACAAATACAGCATCTGTTAAACTTAAGAGGCTCTGGCTGTGATCTCTGAATTACGACTGAAATTACTACAACATGCTCCTTGACACGAGACTCTTTAGGCTGTGGGGCATGATACTCACAGCTAGGAAATTAGAGCCAACAGCCCACGCCAGGCATCTTCACATAACCAATAAATTCCAGATAGGACAAAGCAAAACTCACATTACAGCCTGAGGAACGCTGAGGTTTCGGTTTCTGCAGCCTGTGTGTGACTATGATGAGGTTTGGATATGACTAGCAGGGGGGTGAGGAGAAGTTGCCAAGCATTACAACAGCAAGAATTACCCACAAACTGGCAAACATCAGAATTTCTTTCCCCACTCCAACTCAAAACCACCATGGATGCATATGCGAAGAAATTTATAGCAACACAACAGTTCTGCTGCCTCCTTCAGTAGAGCACCATCAGGTCAATCAGCAGACTCTAGCTGGCGATATCTGATACAACTAATGTGTGTGTCAGTCTCCCTGAAATATATGAGCACCAGCAGGCAGAACGCCTCTCCTCAGGGCTTAACAATGCAATGCAGACCCATGCAGGGACCAGGGAGGGGTAGAGCAGGAAATAAGAACCCTTCACAAAATCATTATGTGAATGTTTTTTTTTTATATGAGTGTGTCCTTGGTCTACATGCTGTGAGATTAGAAGTTCTGGCTGGAATGTGATATGTGGATATGCCTAAAGATTTTCTAAATGAATATTTTGTCCTCTAGTGGTGAGGTCATGTTTTTCTGGCTTCTACATCTACGGTAGTTTGCACAGCAATGGGGAGGAGTTCTACAATCGTGAATATATGAATACTTTTAGTCGAGGAAAATCTGTCTCAAAATCTGCTGCAGTGACCTCTGTACATATAATTTGTTCAAAACGCCTTATTGTTGCACCCTTAAACAGACCCGTGGACACAAATCTTTGGGAGATCTTTGACAGTCAGTTGAGTTTCGTGCGAGCCAACAATTCAAGACTTCTTCTACGTTCTACCGTTACTGGAAAAAAAGTGACTCAGCGACAACAAATAGCAGCATCGTCGCTATAAACAGATTTAAAGACCACGAGCTGCGACGCCTTCACTTACTTTTAGATAACTCTAAGATTCTGAGGTAGACAAATATAGAACTGCATCTCATAAAATATTCATTAACTAATCCGTGAACTTTTCTATTTTATTATCTTCGATAATCCAGGATATTCGGACACGGGTGGAAAATATCACGACGTTTAGCGAGGGAGAAACTCCGAAAACGCAGTAATTCCGTATTTCCTCCAGACCTCAATCCATCATTAAGTACGGCTTTTTAACTTTGACTTTTTTTAAGTAACAAGGCCGAATGTTTAAGTCCAAAACAGTTCACTCAGGACATTTAACGTGTACTTGGTGACAAACGCGTTTCTTACCTTCGCTCCGGAATTGCCCCAGGGCTTAATGACAGGATTTTAAAAAGTCCAATGTCCAACTATCAGCTCGCCTCTGTCTTCCGCTAACTTCAGTATAAAGCTGCTAAAATAGCGACAATCCACATCTGGAGGTCGCGTGAGAATTTAGCCGAAGTGAGAAAAAGAACTGGAGATTTTAAGTACACACGACGAGTAGGAAAGCTCGCACTCTCCTCTGTGCTCTGTCAGCTAGAAAGCGCGCGCGCGCACACACACACACGCACGCAACTATAACGTATTGGTTTACCATCAGACACATGCTGCCTTCAACTCCTCCAAGAAAAATGGAAAATCCCGCCAGTTATTTCCCATCTAACAGATTTGAGACCAATGTTATATATGAGGACGGTATATTATCGCAAAGTACTTACTGCTCTGCCTGCACTCTTTGCATCTTGATTTATGACAGCACAGCCTACCGCCATTAAAATTGGCTCCATTTTACTAGCAGGTATTGTTCCTCTAAGCACCAATACCGAAGTCTGGGGGTGTAAATGCTTTCAAGCCTTGCTGCGTTTTAGCACTTCTGTCTAGAAATGATGACAGTGGGCTTGTGCATGAGCCATGTGAGATGAACAGCTTTGAGCTACTCGGTTTTACAAGTTGAGGACAAGAAGTGCATGAGTGAGGTGTGGCACTTTTCCCACTGGATTTCAATGTAGGCTCTCAAGAATACTGAAACACAAAGCCCTGGAGTGGCCGTAGAGAGAATAGAAAAAATATATGTTAACGCTGTACATTTCACTAGTTCCCTGAAATTGAATTCAGTTGTGGTCAAAAGATATAACTTGATCCCTCAAATTACTTATTTTGAGAAGGGGAGACATAAACTTGTTCCCTCAATTGAGTTCTTTTAATATTTCTTGGAACAAGTTATATATTGTGGCCAAACATTTAACAAATTGAGGGGATGAGTTATATCTCGTGGCTTCCGAAAAAAAATCTCTCTCTCTCTCTCTATGCCCCCCCCCTTACAAAAATCCTCTCTGTATCTGCACCAGGGCTCTCTCCATAAGAGTACATCCGCTGAGAAAAAAACTGGTGGTTTGTGGAAAATGCTCCTTTACACTGAACCAACATACCAATCAAACCCACAACTTTTACTCCTGTCAGAGTTCTTCTAATCTAATCTGTGGATAATTAAGAACAGACCACCATATAGGCATTTGCTTAATTCTATAAACTCTACAGATTCTATTTGGTTGAGCTGAAACCAGGTTGTTACAAATTTGCTGTGAGAGAGGAAGTTGTTTTTTAAATTACTTCCACCTCATTCTCATTTGCGTCCTGCAGACTTACTCTCCCATTGCGGACTATCAGATTTAGTTTAAACTTTCTCTCAAACACATCCGCGGAACTCTCGTCAGGCTCCAACTGGTCTGGGGTCAGTGGAGAAGATTAAAGACTGCATCAGTAATCTCAGACTGATACTATCAGACTGACCACCTTCATCATCATATAAGGCAGCCTCACCATGAACCAGCTCTCCCCTCTGTGGGGCCCCATGGCCTCCCGAAAGTTCCTATTATCTTATTAATTCCTGAACTAGCCGGGTCCCTAGGAGGACACGCCAAGTCAAAATAAAGTCAAAGTAATTTGTTATTGGTTTGGGATCACAAGACTGCAGTCAGACTCTTCATACTCATGGGATTTCAGCTTAACGTGCCTTTAAAAACACAAAAACGCTCCTTTGATTGGTCCTAAAATTCCTCCTCTTATAAGATTACTGTGTATTCATGTAGGTTCTGAAATTTCATTGCTGGGGTGTAACTAAATGTATTTTACCCAAATAATGTATAATTTTACATCTGAACTTCTCCAAGATATTTTTTAAAGGAAAATATCACATTTTCATGATGCCTTTAATAATTCGTTTGTATTTTGATTGAAAATTTCAGATGTGTATATGTTGTTAGCAGTTCCTCTTTCTATATATCTCATGTTTACACAACATGAGGCCCAAAGAAGTTAAATATCTCACAATAGAAGTCCAAGTCAAAAGTCACCCCCCAAAGAATATATATTTCTCCTTATTCCTGCCCAATTATTCGTGGCACAATCTCCCAGAATTATTCTGCAATTTCACCCAACTACTCTTCTCAGAGTTGTTCCATCTGGACCTGCTCCAGGGTAAAATCAATGTAGCTTCTAAATTAATAAATGAGTGTTAATGTAGTAATAATATATCAATCACTTGAGGCTGATTTTGTGCAGAGAAAATACTTGTTCCATAGATGAAGCACATTCTGTAAACAAATCTCTATTTAAGGGTTCTGGATGCAGGATTTCCATTCATTTCTTCAGGCAAGATTTCAACAGAAAGGTGTTTCTTGCCTTTCAAGTACTAATAAATAGGTGTCTGGAGCTCTCAAAGATGTTTTTCCCCACCTGCATTATTGTAGTTCTTTGCGACTCCAGAATGCAGAAAAAGCCAGCCATGTATACTTCGCTTGAAGCTAATGTTGCGTGACAGCTAACAACAGCTACAGAAACTATTTATGGTGGGAAAGAAAGATGCCAAGTGTACGAACAACAGTTTGAAAATCATCCTCTTTATGAATATGTACATGTATATGCTATAATCCAAGAATAAGGCAATTTTCATCTATGCAATTCCAATGGTAGTCTGGATTGGTGTTGAAAATATCAGTCTGGGGGTTGAAAATTTCTCTAACAATGCGTTTTTTTTTAAACCATTTTCAAAACAAGATCGCAGATATTATATATAAATAATATAGATATAAAAAGGTATTTGTCAAAGCAGAATGGGGTTTCCCGCACAGCTTCACCAACTCCCAAAGTGCATGGAGAAAGGAAGAAACCTGAAGAGGTTAAAAAATTCCAGCAGCACTTGCAGTATATCAAACGACTTCATTAACCCAATGTGTTTCGGCTTGTGGCCTTCATCAGAGTCACCCAAGATATACAGATATAAAATACACTTCTGGGGTGACTTCACTTTTACATTGTTGTGGGACCCTTGAGAGTTTTTCCTCCTTCACTTGTGCTGCAAAACCATTTTATGTGTGTGTGTGTGTGTGTGTGGGGGGGGTCTCACTTGTCCTCAAACCCACAGACATGCTTTATATACCAGGAGAAATACTTAAGGAAGGCAAACTACATTCTGCCCGGTGTATTAATACTGAATGTCTCCGACGGTCTTAACTATTAAATCAATGAAAAAAAGAAATGGTATGTTCTGTGAGTGAAACCTCTTCGATTGTATGTACAGGCTTGCCCCAGCTTGAAGCAAGTTCATTTAAGCCTTTTTAAGACCTCTCAGAATTAAACCAACTTTACGACGACAAGCATCCTGTACTTTAGAGACCACGGCACTCTGGCGCCCCCCATATGGCACTCAAAGGCATTCCCATCCTCACATCCTGTAAATGACAGTAACTGGTTGTTTTTTTTTGCTCTTCATGTGAGACTTGATGGCTTTAACCCCCATTGTACCAATTTCAAAATTCTTCAGACACCAATGAGGCAATGAGCCTCGGAATTCATACCGTGAATCTAGGAGAGCTATTATGAAAAATCCTTGTTCAATGTCTAATTTTCATTAAATGTACATTTACCGATGCATCTCTGAGGTTCCCGCAACTGTTAGCCAGAGTTTTCTAGCGCATGACCACTCCACGGAGGATAAGACGACGCTTATGCAATTATCCCCTCCTGGAACAAGTCCTAATACAATCAATATCAGTACTTAATATCGGCTGTTCCTTCAGAAAAGTTTTTTCATTTTTTAAAATTTCCTATATTTACCAAATTATTTCATTTTAAATTGCAATGCCCCGTGTCTTTTAATATTTAAGACTTTGGACTTCAAATCTGAGACTTTTTAAATACCTTTTAAGGCCTTTTAATTTACAGTGATGAATTAAAGACTTTTTAAGACTTTAAGACTCCAGTGAACCCTGTATGTAAAATGAACATGGTTTTAATTTTGTATTCCAACAAAGGTGCAAAAAAACCCCAAAAACTTCCTGCTACTAAAATAACACCTAAACACTGCCTCCCTTTAACAAATGTGAAGTTTGCTGCAGTCTCATTTGCAGCAAGATGTTATAGCAAAGCCTGGAGCTGCAATGATCTTAGATCCTTGGGAACAGGAGGACAAATTTGACTTTGTCTCTCACATTCTCTCCCCAGTTCCCTTCCTCTCAAACCCTCACATAACCAGCTGTCCTGGCTCATGCATGCTCACACAGCTGCACAAATCACTGGTCCCCAGACATGACGAAGGTCTGGGCTGTCGGGGGGGGGGGGGGCTGCACATCTGGGTCAGTAACTGGTAGGTCTTTTGAACTGTCTGGGGAGGAACAGAAGGCCGACTGTCATTTTCTATCCAAAGCTCACAGCTCTTTATCTTCCAATGAACAAGAGTTTGTTCTTACTTTGGCGAAGCTAGACTTTGTTCCAGCTTCCACTGCAACACAACACAAACACACATTCACGACTCATTCATATCTGCCTTTTAAACTGGAATAGTGCAGTATGTTAAGATTTTCCATCATTTGCTGGGAAGCAGCAAACGTTAGTGGTGAGAAGAGTGGGTCTAGGCAGAGCGAGCATATTTTTCCGATGCTGTGTGCTCCCTGCAGGAATGTGCTCTTTCAGTCGCCATGGAGAGGGAGACAGAGATTCTTACTGTTGCAGAACAAAGCCTAATGCTCAATGGATGGGTTTACAGGCCCCTCATTGTAAAAGGATTAAATAAATCAAGGCTGGTCAAGACCTAGCACCGCAGCGCCCCTGCAGTGGCCTTTCAGCTTCAACCATACAAACACAAACACAGCTGCCCCTCGTGCAGACACAGCATACGTTCAATGGCGCTGAGAAACACTGGAGTAACCTGGCTCACCCCTGGAGTCATTTGCATACACCTAGAGGGGCCGAGACAGAAAGAAGCCGTGGTGCATTTGTTCTCTTTTGACAGCAAACTCTGAAACCTGGGGTCCGACTTGCACTCAAAAATATTTAATTAAAAAACTTACTTTATAAATATAAATCCAAAATATGAAATTTCAGACCAACAAATCTAGGAACATGCAATCTGTCAAACCTGAAATGTGCAAAATACAACAGAATAAGAACAATATCATAGTTTAAAGAGCCATCCACACCAAGAACTTTAACTATAATGACAGCTACGTGAGCATCCACACCAGTGAATAAGAGCTTTTTATTTATTGTGATGCTGAATGCTGCATGCTCCAGTTGTGTCTCACAGGAAGCACAAGAAAGCGTATATACATTTGTTGCTGCCATACATTGTGCAGAGAAAAAAGAAAACTGGAAAAGTATAGAAACATTAGTAATCAACACCAACACTGATACTTAAGTTGCTGTCTTTTGATAGTGTGTATATATTTATATGTATGAATATATGTATATGTACACATATATACATATATGTACTTGTGTATATACACTTATGCATACATATATACATACGTATGTGTACACATATACATATATACACATATGTGTATGGATACACACATACACACACATATGTACACCTTTCAGTTTGTTGCCTTAACAACTGTACTATCCACTGTATTATGATATACATACACATATATATACATATTCATTATATATTATATGCATACACACATATACTGTATATACATATACAAAGATGCACACATATCCCCGAGATCATGTGTGTGTATATACAGTATATATATATATATATATATATATATATATACAGTATATATATATATATATATATATATATATATATATATATATATATATATATATATATATGTGTGTGTGTGTGTGTATATATATATATGTGTGTATATATATATACAGTATATATATATATATACAGTATACACATATATATACAGTATATATATACACAGTGTGTATATATATATACAGTATACACATATATATACAGTATATATATACACAGTGTGTATATATACACAGTGTGTGTGTATATATATATATATATATATATATATATATATATACATACAGAGAGAGAGAGACAGACAGAGAAAATAGTGTGTGCATAAATATACTGTATACATACATATATACACACAATATGTATATATACACACAATATGCACACACACACACACACACACACACACACACACACACACACACACACACACACACACACACACACACACACACTCCCAGCAGGGTATCTGATGACCAGCAGTGCGTACATGTTGATGGCCCAGACCTTGTTCTTACCGTTCAGCTGACTTCTCAGTACTTGTCTTACTCTCTGGAGGTATTTGGTAGTGGCTGACTTCTTTGCTGCCTCCTCATAGTTTCCAAAGGCTTGTGGGATCCCAAGGCACTTGCAGCTGCTTTGGATAGCACCAATTTTTCAACCTATATTGTCCCCTTCAGTTCTGATCATCTTGCCTCTCCTTGATCCCATCTGGCCGAATGACTCATTCCTGGCGTACAGCTTTATATTGTCCATGTAGAGCAGGTGGCTGACTGTTGCCCTGCTTTGGAATTGGTCTCCGTCACCACTCTTTGTGATGATCTGACAGAGGGTGTTCACGCATATGCAGAACAGTAGCAGTCACAGTGCTCACTCACAGTCTCCTTGGTACATGCCCCGCTTGATATTAACCTGGGCTATTGGCATTAAGCTGGCCTCTAGGGCCGTCTTCCAAATCCCCATTGAGTTTCTGACGAAGGGTCTCAGTTTACTGTTGAGGTAGTACAGTTCCAGACATTCTAGTATCCATGTGTGTAGCACTGAGTTGTAGGCTCCTTGGGTGTTAGTGTCAAGTCCTTTCTGAGCCTCGTTCATGTATTGACCCATGCGCTGACAGGAGCTTCCATGTTGTGGAGAGGCAGATTATTGGTTGGTAGTTGGATGGAATGGGTCCCCTCTATGGGTCCTTCATGATCAGGCCTGTCCTGCCCTTGGTTAGCCACTGCATGTGTCCCATCCCTTAGCATCTGGTTCATCTGTGTTGTAAGGTGTTCATGGAGTGCAGTTAGCTTTTTTTAGCCAGTGTGTGTGGATATCAGGGCCCAGTGCGATCCAGCTCTTCATCTTTGACACTCTGTCTTGGATGTCTGTCATTGAGATGGTTACTGGTTCTTGTTCAGGGAGTTTTCTGTGGTCAGTTCTCAGGTCAACTAGCCATTGTACATCAGTGTTGTGTGATGCTTCTCTTTCCCATGTGGCCTTCCAGTACTTTTTCATCTAAGCTTTTGGTGGGTCCGGTTGGTTGTTATTCCCCTGCCACTGAGAGTACACTTTGGCTGGGTCGGTGGAGAACATCTTGTTTATTTAGCATCTACCTCTTTGGTGTGTCTCTTCAATCGGGTGGCAAGAGCTGTTACCCTTTGTTTGGCAGTTTCAAGTGCCTCTGGTATGGATAGCTTGGTGTATTTCCGAGGCACACCTTTATTCACCATGTTTCCACTAAACCCTCTGTCTCTCTCTCCTTGTTGCCTTTATTTAAGCATCTATTCTTCTCTTCCATGTAGGGTATCCTTTCTTATGCTCCATGTCCATGTCTAACTTGTACCCGAGCATCTCCAGTATTACTGTTGATGTACTGTGCATCAGCTTGTTGTGATGATTGCCGTGGGTATTGTATTCAGCGCAGCATTCACATCCACGAATAGATCTTCTGAGGGTACTTGACAACACAGCTTCAGGATTCGTCGGAGGTTCCAGGATTCTTGTTGGTTCACGATCTTCTTTCTTAGGTCAGCAGCTCTTTTATTGAGGCTGTTTATATCTTTTGGGGCTTGGTACCTAATCTCAATTGGTGGGGGTGAGGACAATATCTCCTTGCTGACCTATCGTCCTGGCACCCCCCTGCCGTAGCATTGTTGTTGTTCCTCATTAATGTCTAGTTGTGACAGTAGTTTCCGGTTACGGATGTTGGAACACTAGGTTAACAGTTGATTCTTTGTTAGCCTAAATTGCAGGTTTTGAGTATCCATAGGTCCCACATTCTCTGCATGTATCCCGTCTCTCTGGGATTGCTCATATAGTAGCGTTCCAACAGTTTCGTATGTTCAGCCCTCGTCATATTATATATATACATATACACACACACACATATATATACATATACACACACACACACACACATATATATATATATATATATATATATACACATACACATATACATATATATATACACACACACACACACACAAAAAAGATCTCCTTTCATAAAATGGACAGTGGTACTAAACCTGCTCTACTTGTAAAGTGTCATGACATAACTTTTGTTGTGATTTAGCGCTATACAAATCAAAATTCAAACTTGACTTGACCTGACAGTTGATGAGGCAGTGAAAAGAGGTCCCAAATGAGAGCAGTCATTTTCCCTGTTTGAAACTACAGTGACCATTACACACACTAGAGTTATCTGAGTCACACAGTCCAAGCACATTACTTTGGGTGTGGAGTTAGTTTTTTGGGGGGCAACACACCAAAGGGGTTTTCATCTACCTGAATTTAGGCTGTAGTGGTTTAGCGGGTCGGCCACCCATGCACTGTCCTGTATTACACTCTCCATCTCCAAGTCTGCATGCAGCCCGATGGACAGATGGACCAACAGACAGATGGATGAATGGATGGATGGATGATGGAGACATGAGAGAAGCAGCAGAGGGAGAGAAGCACTTAATGTTAGAGAACAGAGCAAGTGTGCACTTTGGGTTTGTGAGGTCAGAAGCTTTGCACAGAGGAAAAAAATTTGGTAATAAACTTTGTCTCATTAAGTATTTAACTAAACAATCATCACATATCTGATAAACAAGGCTAAATGTACAAGTGTGTCAGTGAGGGAGGAGTGCATGGAAGGGGGTGGATGGAGTGTGTATACCAACACGCACAGGGGGGGAAGAGACTCCAAGAAGCAGGCTGCAGGCCAGAGCAGGGGGAGGCTGAGACAGAGGAGGCAGAGTCAAATGCAACAAGTCAAGACACATGCTAATCCAGTTGTACTGCCCTGTGCAGCCAGACAGCAGCATCAAAGATGCATTGATGCAGTGAAGAACAAGCAGAAAAAACACTTCGGTTAAGCCACTGAGAATGAATGCAATGCTGGGTTTGTTCATGCCGGAATGTTAATCTAATTATCAATATCAGCCACTTTAAGAACAACAAATATCAGATTTAAGTTTTTTTTTAACCAGACAAAAAAAATGCAAATATCATTTTGAAGAGTATTGTTACTGATAATGCAAATGCTGCTGAAATCAAATTATTTTTTCTAAAATCTTTTTTATGAATGCCATTTACTTTCTTTAGAAAAATGGGAAAAGCACTGCAAAAAGTAGTTTATATTTCTAAATGATCAATTACTCATGTGCATGATACCTGACAACCAAGCAAGTTGACTCATGTTAATATATGCTTATTGCGACAAAATATTTTACACAAAAATCACAATAATAGTGCAGTACTAATATTGAGCATCTAGGATTATTATTTAGGATTCAAAAACCAAATCACCAATATCTAACTGAATAAAACAGCTGAAGACAACTCATAATAAAAGCTTTTTTTCTGTCAGCAAGGGGTGGCAAATGTGTGATTAACAAAAAGGCAACATGCAAACAAACATCAAAATACTGCTCAAACCAGGCACAGGCAGATTTGCTCTTGCTGTGGATGATGGACTGCGTGCGTGCACAGTAAACACAGCAAGATGCATTTCTAATAAGTCACATTGTCTGAAAGGTCACAGTTAGAAACTCTGACTGGCACATCAGTCTTAATCAACATCATCTCAAAACACAGGGGCTATCATGAAATTCATTCCCATGTAACTAAGGATCCTGTGGTTTTTGTTGTTCTTGTTTTATTTTGGGGGTTTTTCTGGACCCCTTAGTCCAACAAACTTTTTGAAAGTAAAATCTTGTCCCTCTCCAAAGGCCGTTGGATGGTTGTGAATGTGACTCCTAATGGATGAATCAGTTTCTGGATTTGCATGATGTGACTGTATTGTTAAGAACAGCCATTTTAGTTGGCATTTGCAGTCTTTGTTTCAGTGTGTGAGGATAGGAAGGCAAAGTTCAAATGCAGCTTAAGTCTTGATCCTAGCCACCAAATATTGCAGTGTTTGGTTTACACATTTGTCTTTGACACTATCAGGAATGCGCTAAAAGGCTAATCCATTTCCTCCAGACAGTTATTTGTACAAAGCTGTGTCCAAATGCCAAGATTAGCCTTTTATTTGGGATGATATGTTAGAGTTATATTTCCTTTTCTAATGGGTTGAAAGTTTAACCATGACACTGATGATGCAGGATGATTAATTTCTATGAAAAGAGGTGAGACCTCCAAAAGGACCCATACAACTTGTCTACCAAACGAACAACACAGCATCCATCCAAAACTTAAACGCCTCCTGACACATCCACTGCCATCAGGGAGAACGTCCTTTCAACACATATCCAGGAAACAGTTTGAGATGAGGGGGGAGGAGTACCTGGTTTTGGCACAGTGTTGGTCATGGACTGTGGCACTTTATCATTTATGAGCTCCACACACTCACTGGGAAAGAAGCCAACCTGGATAGAGCACAGGAGTGAGAGAGGGATGGTGGAGGTGGGAGGAAGACAATCAGTTATATTTATACTGTATATATATATATATATATTTATAAAGACAGGAGGCCTGGGGAGGAGGAGGCGGAGGAGGCAACACAGTATCTATACTGATATCTGGCTGTCCACTCTTCATGGGAGTCTATTACATGTATGATAGAAAGGCTCAGTTTGGGCATGGCCTGATCAGGTGGTTTGAAAATGAAAATATCACGAGCATCTTTGTGGCATGCCTGCTTCTTCATTTAAATCTATCGTCAGATTACACCCATAAACTGTGTAAAAACAGTGAATGAAATACATCAGTAAATGCTTCACTTTTGAATTTTGAAACATTTGTTTCTTAAAAATGGCACGATCAATTGGAAAAACATGAAAATGTCATCACTTTGGCATACTATTATCAGTTTTACTGTAAATAAGAGCATAACATGCAAAATGAACATCACACAGACAGAGAACATAAACACGTGAGGAAAACAAGTACTAAATCCACTGAAGCGTTGTTTAGTTTTCTTTTTGATCTCTGTAAAATCTAACTTGAAGTCAATGCAGTCATCTCTTGCTGGCCATTACAGCCTGGGAAGGATGACCACGGATGTTTATCTCATTGAATGATGCAGTATTGGTGAATATATGTAGGTGACTGGCACTACGACACACATCTTCAGCATTACTGACTGGCTGAGTTCCCCCAGTGGAGAGAAGCTTTACTGTAGCAGTGTTAATGACATTGTACTCTTAGGATTTCCTGGCACATGCCTAGTGTGAGCTCCAGACTGCATTAATGTGAAACTGTAGATAAACATTCACAGGTTTCCAGACTGCAGGCATCAGTGGTCTCTGGAGAAGTTCTTAGTTTGTGTCTGACATTTAGCTAAGCTGCCAACTACCAAACTATACATAATTGTGCGACACTGAATCTGATGGAATCAGGATACTCCTTTCTGCTTCTTTAAATGCATATACAATGATGAAGAAGGTGCAACTTGTGATGGCAGCCTCTCACGTATGTTCTTTATTCAGCTTGGGATACATCTGTGTCTAAAAAGAGGCACAAAAGTACCCCCATTGAGCCTCCCTCATATCCTGGTGCTGGCTTAAGGGCCCTGCCTTTGGACATACACATAATTGTGCTTCTTTGTTGTCTCCATGGTCTGTGAATTCAAGCGTCAGAAATTTTTTTTATACTGAATAAGTCATAGGTTTGTCCTACGACCAAATAGGAATATGAATCAGTTCAGTTTCCCAGGGGGAGCCACAAACCCTGTAATCTTCTCAAAAGCTTCTTTTAAAAGAGGATTCATATGTTGCTTTTACTTTCAACTTTGAATATTTGAAATCTGTTTTACACAATAACATTCTGTGTCCATGAAATACCTCAAATCTAATCTAAAATGTACAGTCAGTGAAAATGTGTGTGTTTTTCTAAGCTGCTTACCTGGAAGCCATGCTTGCCCCTCCACCATGTTGTGTCTTCTTTAGGGGGCATGTCAATCACTGACACAATATCACCCACCTGCAGAGAGCAAAAAAACAGAAGACTGTCTCTTTATCTCTCAACAATAGAAGACATTAGTGAATCATTATAAAGCCAGGCTTGCATGACTGTAAGACCATGATTTGGCACAGTGGTGCAATGGTTAGCACTGTCGCCTCACAGCAAGAAGCTTCTGGGTTTGAATCCTGGCTAGACCATGGGGTCTTTCTGTGTGGAGTCCGCATGTTCTCCCTGTGTCTGCGTGGGTTCTCTCTTGGTACTTCGGCTTCCTCCCACAGTCCAAAGACATCAAGAGGGGACGAGGCTGATTGATACTCTAAATTGACCGTAGGTGTGACTGTGAGAGTGAATGGTTGCCTGTCTATATGTTTTAGCCCTGCGATGGATTAGCAAGCCGTCCAGGGTGTATCCCACCTTTTGCTTGAAGGCAGCTGGGACAGGCCCCAGCCTCCCTGTGACCCTTAACAAGATAAGTGGAAGAAAATGGATGGATGGATGTTCCCGGCAGACTAATTTGTTTAGACTCATTTGAAAAAGTTTTCATCTTGCTCAGAGTGAACATTCACATTGGCAAAGTCTTTTCCTTTTATTTAAATCAAATCTGTCGAGTTTAGTGTTAAAATCTATATGTAGAATGCAACAACAAATAAGGAAATATCTATCAAGAATTAAATAAAGAGAAAATGTGTGAAGTGTTGATGTTGAGAACCTCAAAGGACAGCTCATCTGAAGCTTGTGCAATGTAGCGCTTGATAACATGGGCAGCAGCAATAGCGGGCACGTTGATGGACGACTCCTCGTGGACCAAAAGATGATTCCCCTTGTTGTCTACCTGGTAAACATACAAATACACTGAGATAAAAACCCAGTTCTAAGTGTTCACACAAGAAGGCACATTTGTAGTTCCAGAAACATCATTGTTCAAACTTCAGAAACACACAACACTTTGTATCAATAATACTGCATTATTAACCAGTGAGCAGAATTTTGTTTTACTACACATTTAATATTGCCTAATGTTGGGGTGCGTGACACCAATGATGCAGCAATTCTGCAGGATCACACCTGAACTGTGTTTTATCTTCATGTGTCATATTTAGGTAAGAGGAATACAATTCATTTTAACAATTCAATTCAACATCTTTTGGCAAATTTAGGCTCAAATGACAAAACAAAAAATAAATGTGAGTGTCCTCCCGATAGATAGAACAGTACCTCCATCCACGTGAGGGCCGGCCCACAGTTGATCTTGTTGTCAGCAATGGCTGAAAGCCGTGAGAGGTAAGCCAACAACATCTGGGAAACTGACTAACATGGAAGAAAACACACACACACACGTGGGCGTGCACGCACACAGACACACACGCTCGCGCGCGCGCACGCACACACACACACACACACACACACACACACACACACACACACACAAACGTTACAGTCAATACATTTGCGTATGCTAGTGCTTTTTAGTACCACAGTCATCCATTATCAACCAATTCCACCAGTATAGCCATGAGGCCTTTTTTTTTGTCCAATCCCACAATCAATCAACTCCCCATTTCCCCCTCACTTAAACATCGTTTTTTTAGCAGTTGGATACACTTGGCTAAAAATAGCTAGCTAAAATAAAAACAACAAATCCTGCTCCCTAAAAGAAGATGCCAAAAGTGAGTGACTGATCAATGCTAAAGATGTCAAACTGTACCATTAAAAAACCTGAACCTTTCATTATACATCCCAAGATTTAATACACATGGGAACCTCAAATTTCAGTTTGATTGGGAAACAAAAGTTATATCAAATTGTGCATATCTGCTGAGTGTACAGCACATGCACACACAGCTCATCAGCTTTGCTCTCACTGAGAGAGTACAGAGAAGAGTACAGGCATTAGTGCAATGGCGATCATATATGAAAGCAAAACACGGACACTGACACTTGGAACAGTTAGTAATCTATTAATTTCATCCCTCTGCGAGTGTCTCTGCTGTCATTTGTTGGGAAGTTTTGTCTGTGATGTAATGAAAATGATCCAAACAGAAACTGTGATTGTATGACTGCACACTTGAGCTAATGCTGACACTTCAAGCTTACTGAGTGGAAAGCCTCCGGATGCACACTGAGATTCTCTTGTCTACTCAGTATTGTGACCTCATAATCAGAGATACATTATCCATGGAAAATTTGTTTGAATATTTAATCCTTAATATAGTGAAGGTGCATTGGGGTCATGCAAGCAGCTTTGAAAACTATTATTCAACAGTTCACACACACGCCATCACTGTTAAACGGGTTTTACCCGTTTTGTTTGATATATTCCCCTCAGTCTGACCATGGAGGTTCAAATGCTAGCTGAGGAGGGAATAACTGGCAAAATATTAAGACATGCATGCCAAGACAAGGCCATGTGGATTATATTGAATATCAAAGCACAGTAACTGGAATAGTCTTCTTCTAGAGGGCTAATCCTGATCACCTTGCAATTTAAAACAGTGTGGGCAGCAAATGCTAAGGTTCCCTACACCTACAAAATATTGATTGTGCATATTTATGTGAAAAATGTCCTTTCTCTTCTCTTCTGATGCCAAGATTTTAGACATGCTCAAATGCCACATTGCATTATTTAGACTCCAGTGCCTCAGTTTGCTGTGTTTCAGAGCTCACCTCAGACTGATCAGTCAGGCTGTCCAGTCGAGGCAACTCGGGCAGCTGTGAGAAACGTCGGTCATAGATGCAGAGGTGCAGGTGCTTGTCCAAGACACGGAAATCCTCATAGCTGCGCTTCACAATCCAGCTTCGACCCTTGACAATAAAAGATGTCCAAGTGAGTAAGAACAATAAAGCAGCAAATAGTCAGGTAAAGAGCTGCAATTAAAATTAGACTCTTCATAACAATCAACTGCAGTTAGCTTGTTGTGAGTGTACATTCATGTCAGCAATATGTCATATTCCCTTCGATTTTATGTGCTGCACATATGCAGCTAACACTACAAAAGCACACAAACACATTGAAAGGGGTCAGGAGAGCCAATAGAACTTTTCAGGGCACTCAACCACTTTATAAAGACAGTTCCAGTCATGGAGGAGGCAGACATTTAGGAGCCTGCTCATTATCCAAACTACACTCTGTATACTTTACACACCACTCCCAAAGGTTTCTAAGCAAGGAATAGCATTCTAGCTTGATGGTGACATTTTTGTACTCAGGCAGTAAGTGTTTCTATTCATTTCCAAACAAGATGGTAATTAACTGACTGACAGTGTTTTGAGGACTCCTCTGGATGGCTGCAATCAGGTGCTGGTGAGAACATCAAGCATTTGAGCAACTAAAGACTATGGTGCACAGCAACCATTATGAGTCCAAAAACCAATCAAATGACACTTTTTTTTTAATGGAAAAATAAGCACCCTTGATAAGTTGCATACGCCAGTAGATCATGGTGGTTGGGGGGTCTAAATTTGCTGCTTTACCATTATGCATTTCGCCTTGGTGAAAGTTCTCCATTCAGCCCGCTTCCTCCTATGCATGGCATCACCATTCAAATCACGTCAGTAGCAAAAAACCCTTCTTATCCTCTAAAAAATGCAATGGTATGGAAAAGCATGGCTCTTATTTTCAGTTTCTACTTTCACCTCAATATTGCATCATCCATAAGGCTTAACCTTTAACTATGCACCAGGAAAAATTCTGGAGGCCATGGGCAGACTGGGAATTCTGCTATTAGGGGACCTATGTTAGAGGAACTCACTTAAGTCCTTTAATGACGAGAGGACTATTTTGTCTAACTCAAAATCAATTTTTGAAGTATCAACAACCAAGACATCTATTGCTAAATACAATTGGCTCTCTTTCAACAACGCCAACTCTAAGTCTCCTAACACACATAATGGCTGTCATCTGTAAAAGTCACAAAGACTCACATAAAATCACTCAGTGATTTTAACATCGCCTGACCTTAAACTGACATGGGAGATAGACCTGAACTTGCCTTTGACAAAAAGGGAATGGAATGGCATCTTAATGAATCTCAAAAAGATGTCAAGAAACCTTAAACCAGGCTCTTCCAATTGACTTGAATGAGTTTCCTGGATTCCACCTAAGGTGGAATGCCCAGAATGATGCCTGTTCATGTGCTGTGGAATCACCCCCAAGTATTATGGTCTGAGCTTGAGATCCATGTATATGTTATGCAAATCATAGGCTGTCAAATGCCCTTTTGTCATCAGAGACAACATACCTTGGGGAACCCATCACACCTCAAAGATCTCCCACACTCATGAAGAGTGGAAGCAGACAGCACTGATGCCGGCCCCCTCTGCTCCTCAAGTAAATCTCTAGAATTATCATTGGAGCAGACTACCTGCATTGAAATGTCTGTGATACAGACTTATGAATAGGGGGGAAGATTGCTATCTTAAATGGGGTAGGTATCTCTTTACTGTGTGGGGACCAGACGAGCAGTTTTCTACATTACAAGGGCCTAAACTCATCTCTATTCCTGTACTAGGAGGATCAGCCTGCACTGTATCTCTTCACTGCTGTAGCTGCACATGACAATGTGGATTATGGAAGTGTGTTCTTCATTAGCAGCTATGCATTGTTCGTTTATTGTAGTTTCTGCTCATGTTTTCAGGTTTTGTTTGGGGTTTGTTGTGTTGTATTTTTTGTATGCTATCAACAGGGATATTCATCATAAATTTCTTGAATTTTCAACAACTTTTCCAAGCCAATTATGACCAGATTCTTTGAAAAATCTGTTAACACATGAACAATGAAATCCATGACAAGATCTAACAGCATATATTCAGCAAAAAAAACAAAAAACAAAATATGTAGCAGAACAATTTCTCAGTCAAACAGTAATATGCACGTTCATAAGAATATTTTATAATGGCTTCTCTGAAATGTTTTTGCTTTATTTATTCTTTTAAAAATGCTATTTCTGATCCCCCGACTTTTCCAGGTTTCTCATGACCATATGAACCCTGTACTAAACAATGGCAGCAAGACAAACTTCTTATAATTCATGGCAATTCAAAATGCCAATGTGTTGATCAATAAAATAAAAAATAAGAAAGAGAGAAAGATTCTTTCATTTCCACATCATTTATATTTGCTTTGTTTGTTGGCCTAGTTTTTTCCAGCATCAGGAATCCAAAGCATTACTGATGTCACACATTCCAATCAGCACGACATCATTTCCCAGACAAATTTTAACCATTCCTTGAACGATTATTATTTTTCTGCAGATTTTCTGCTTAAATCATGCGTTCTCTTATCAATAAGCAGAGGTGCAACTTTAAAAATGCAACTTGACTTTACTGATTAATACTGTGAGAATTGCAATAAAAGGGATTAAATACTTAAAAGATCTAATTATTATATATGTATCCTTTGGACTCCATTGTGGACCATTTTACAGGAGATGCTGTGAGGAATCTCGTCATCTATCACAATCGATAATAAATAAATAAATAAATAAAAATATAAAAATCTGTTGATACTGAAACATGTCAAAGTTTTTATTAATGCAAAATCAGCATGACGTTTCATGAGACTATTGAATGTGGATGACAGAGTTATACAGTAAATTCATCCACAGTCTCTGAGTTCGAGCCCTCTAATTGAGCTTCTTGCATACTTTAATTACCGTACAGTAAATTATCAATCTGATCTTATAGTCATTTTGATTGGGCTAGAAACTCTACCAGCCATTTTAACAAGTAATCTGGGGCTGTCAGCATGCTGCTCTGCTTTGATACTCATCAATGTTTTGAGGACATGTAATATGCTGCTGAGTTATGTATAGCTGACCATAATATCTTCAGAATGCCCTGAAAACATTTTATTGATTGTTCTTCCTGTCAAACTCTTTTATCCAGACTGTTCATAGTTTAGTTAGACAAAGTTTGATGTCTGTATTGTACAATGTTTCATATTGTTGCATATAAACCTGGAGGACTATCATTTTATTGTCAGCTATTCTATTTCTATAAAATCCTCCTTTGCAAATATTTTGTTACACTGCTGCACATCATATTTTAATACCACTTGTAACACAAACCACAACAGGCTGCCTTGTTTGATTTGAGTCAGGACAGGCAAACATGGACAATAAAAAATACGCTGCCAGTTGTTAAATTTTATGAACAACATTCAAAAAGGAGCCAAGAGCCTCTGTGTCAGCATTAAGACGTGTCTACTAAAATCTTTATCATTCCACACCACGGGGACATGTTTTTTTCTTTGGTATTATCGCTTCTGTTATTGTCCCCACAAACACTCGTCTTATCATGACTCAAATGCAATGGCACTGTCTCAAAAACCCAAGAAAGCAAATAAAGTCTCTGGTGGGTCATAATACTTTGAAGTTGGCAAAGTATTCATAAACAAAAGAAGATGAAGAGCTTACTCAGCCCTTCCTAGTAGAGTTCAGTGATTAAATGCCAACATTGCTAGTGTAACCAAGAGGAGTTTGCCCAGAATCCACCACATAAAATGTAACTTCACATAGAAAAAAAGTTATTCCATGGACTTTTTTCTCATCCACTAAGACGAGGCCCCAAACCTCCAAACCAACAGAGAAACCAGCAGTGGAAAAAGCCTTCAGCTTTTATTTAGTCAAGAAAGCTGCGTCTGTAGCGGGGCCAGGGCCTGTGCGACTGGGACTGCAGTGCACCACTCAGTCCACTGATTCTAGCAGTGTTTAAAGTACTGGCTGGGGCAGACAGTAATGCAAGGTCTCTGTGGGCTAGGGGAACTCTTTAAGCTTTCCTGACCCACTTTCAGCAAGTGACTCCAGTTGCCCTCCCATTCTGGGTCTATGGAACTCAACCAATCTCTCTATGCTAGGCTTTTTTTTTTTTCTTTTTCCTTGGAGTACACCTCAAGCCAAACTCTGTTTTTTTGTCCTTTTTCATGCTGAACTGGAGTAGATTTCAGTTTTCCAATGGCTTTAAGAAGTTGGAATTTCCAACACAGCCATATACTTGTGCCATATACTTGTGCACTACTGCCAAGGTCGAGCAAATGGAATATGATCTGTTGCATGAAACACATGAAAACAGAATGAAAAATGTCACTGGAGGAGGTTAGGCAAAGCTTCTGAGCAGCTGCCGTGCATGTGTGCATCTGCTTCCTCACTAGACACAATTTTGGGTTCATCAAATTTGCGCATATCGATGTATGTGATTGATGTAATCATAAATTGTTTTGCTGTTACTTTATGATGACATCCCTCCTTAAAAAAGAAATTTAGATGACGACTAACATGCTCAACTTTGACGAGACTAAACAGGGAATGCTTGACTAGCTGGAAGATTACGAAGGAAAGGAACAGTGCCAGGTGTCTCTACTGGGCCTCTTCCCAAAATAATAAATACTTTGCAAAGAGTGATTAATATTTCATTAATGAAAGTGAACTGTAAAGAGCTAACATCATTTGAGAAATCAATTTGAAGAATAAAATCCAAAAGATCCAAAAAGACATGCAGCATAATTTGATAAAACCTATCTGATGTTCCTCTGATTTGCTCACCCATCCTGGCATTCCTCCATACAGAGCTTGAGAAATTTTTTTAAACAGAACATTGAATGCTTCAGGGATGATTTTTGGTGAATGCTCTGATCAAAGTGCTGGATATCTGGGAAGGTTATATAGTGTCATGGAAATCATGCAAGTTTAGGATAAAGCTGAAAGCACGAGTACATTTTTTAAAATGGTTGAAAGTGTATGGAAGTTAGTACATAGTAATATCGAAGGAAAGGGCTTGCAGGAGGCTTTCAAAGTATCACACACTTGTTTGTTTTCATGTTAGGGTATATATCTGCATCCCGACTGATGATCTGAAGAGAAATGCAGTCTTACCTGGCAGTAAATGTGAACCAAGTAAACCAGCTCCTTCAACTCATAGCCGTTCCGTGTCACTTCACACTGCTCATCCCCAAGGGACAACTGAAAGAAAAAACAGCAAGAGAGCAGTTGGAACATTAAATAAATGTTTATTCTTCAGTCATTTTAAGGAATAACACTGGATCAGGCAGTGATGACTTAGAAAATGTGTCTCAGTACTTTCAGTGCAGGTTTGATTCCAGAACTAAAGTATCCATAAAACACCAAAATATGATGAATTTAAATTCTCATGCCATCAGCCCAATACATCTTTGTTTTTTGTTGTTAATGATGCAGACAAAGAGTGTTTCAGTCATAAGAAAGTGTAAATATTGAAGCACTGACGCAAGATTTAAAACAAATATGAGCTGCTGTGTCAGTGTTGTAGAGTAGGGAAATCTTTAATTCATTTTGAACCTACTCCACAGTTGGTGGTATAGAATGATAGAAAAATATCAGCTGGTTGATGTGTTCTCATTGTGTTGCAAATCAACTCTTTCAGGAAGTATAGGTAGGTAGTAAAACTGTCCCCAGCAAAGTCCCCTCGGCTAACTCAAACACTAAGAATCTCATATACCACCTCCACAAAAATCATGTGAAAAAGTAGAGTAAAGGGATCAAAAGGGATGCTATAAATTAAATAAAGATGGAGGGATATAACAGTTGCAAAGACCCAGTCCTGATTTAGAAGAAGAAATCCACAGTAGAGGAAGAAAGCCACAAAGTGTGACACCAAGTATACGTTTGGTTTTGGTATTTTTAGGATATTCACATTTTATGCCTATGATTATATTGGTCTTAACAACTACAGTTCAAAATATAATTTTTTTTTTTTAATTCATTGAATATGCCAAAAATTTGCTATAATGGTGTAAATGGTGGGCAGCATGATAGTGCAGTGGTTAGCACTGTTGCCTCACAGCAAGAAGGTTCTGGGATCTTTCTGTGTGGAGTCTGCATGTTCTCCCTGTTCCTGTGTGGGTTCTCTCTGGTACTCCAGCTTCCTCCCACAGTCCAAAGACATCAAGAGAGGACGAGGCTGATTGATACTCTAAACTGACTGTAGGTGTGACTGTGAGTGTGAATGGTTGTCTGTCTATATGAGTTGGCCCTGCAATGGACTGGCAACCTGTCCAGGGTGAACCCCGCCTCTCACCCAAAAGCCGCCCCCCCCCCTACCCTTAACAGGATAAGCGGAAGAAAATAAATTGATGGATGGTATAAATGGTAAATTGACTTATTTTCATAGTGCCTGTCTACCTTAGCGGTACTCAAAGCACTTTACAGTGTCATCTCATCCACCTATTCACATACAGTACACTAACCAATGGTGGAGGCTACCATGCAAGGTGCCAACCTACTCATCAGGAGCAATTAAGAGTTTCAATTCCTTGCTCAAGGACACTTAGACATGGTCAACCGTGTGACCCTTCAGTTGCTAGACAGCCCCTCTACCTCTAAGCCATGCCGCCCCCAATGTGTATGTGCAGTGTCGTTATCAGGATGAAACTGGGTATATGGCACAGTCTAATTCAAACAAAGCATGTGAAAACAAATAGATGTGAAAGGTGCCGATTATACAGATGAGTTTCAGGATGAGAAGTGCTGCTGACTACCCACAACTTAATGAAAAATAGAGGAGGCAACAAGAACAAAAGCAGTGAGCTCTGACACAGTTAGCATTGCTAAGAAGGGAGTCCCACACATCAACAAACTTATGAATATCTTTTTTAAGTGAGACAGGCTGCTGGCAGGTGTCCTCTCTGGCAACCCAACTGCTTCGTGGAGTTTCAGACAGACCACAGTTTTTTGGGATCCCTTCATTACATTTACTTCAACTAAGGCTGAATGGAAAGAAATGTAATTGATATAGAATTAACGGAACTTCCTGAAACAAATATTGTGGTATCGGAACAACACTAGTCAATTGATCGATTGATTGACTCTACATTTTTTGATGAAATTCTCTCACATTATGCTATTCTGATTTAAGTGTTGGAATGAGAGTATATTTTATCTCCTGCATTCTTCAAGACCTTGATGTAATACATTAGTTCATATTCATTCACCTCTGGTGCACTGTATTGCATTGCATGCATTGTAAACAAGGAATGACCTTGTACTGTACAATGTGTATTTATTTACTAATTCCCTAACTTAAATTCTCACCGAATTTTGTTACATTTTAATGATATTAAATTAAAATCAATGGGTGCAAACAATTTCTCCTCTCAATATATCATTGGAACTCGGGTAGACTTCAATTTCTAATAATCAAAAATTTAACTTTTTTTTGTACAGATTTACTAGCACAAAACATTAGGTCTCAACATCAGCCACTGCAGTATAGGCACAAGTACTCTGGTAGATCTGACAATCTAGAGCTCTTCAAACTGTTTCTATTGGGTTGGGGTTATTACGTTCAATCTTAAACTGTTCAGATTACAATATTTTGACAGCAACAAAAACAGAACCCTGACAGTGAGGGTATTTATGTTCTTTGAAGGCCTACTCAACAGATAATGTCTGACTAATGTAATGGTGACAGTGAATGGAGAAAAACACATGGAAAGCATTTTTGCTCCCATTCAAGCTTGATTTAAAGACAGTTGTAAATGGAGGGTTGGTGGGTATTCATAGAGCAACTCGGTCCTTTTTCTGTGGCTGTGATTCCTTTCGGTGACACCAAACAGTATGACCCAAATACCTCGCTTTTGTTTACCATTTATACCAAGCTACTCTGAAATGCTCTGCACTCGATACACAACATGACACCATTCTTTGAACAGAGTGCAGAGCAAAAGAGTGAAAAAAACTTTCATAGAAAGCAAATAGAAAAAGACGGCTAACAAAAAGCCGTCCCCCCTTTCACTTTTCAACTATGACTGAGATTGTTAAGACAGACCAATACAACTGCTGCTGCTAAAGACATGTCAAGCAGGAAACCAAGCTAGGCAATGCTGCAATAGTACAGAAAGTAGCAAAACTAAAAGTGCGGTAAAACAGGTCAAGAGAAACATGCAAGCATCAAACAAAAGATGATCATTTTCTGGAGAAATTTTTCAATAAAAGCTCCTCCTCAGTTTTCCAACATTCGGCAAGGTGTCCTTGCACAGTGGCTGCCATGAGATCTCTTATACAGTTTGTTGGCTAGCTGATTTATTTTGACAAGCAGAGACCACGGAGTTCCAGTGAATCTGTGTAGTGCACTCATCCTCTGCAGGATTGGCTGTCAGATTAATCAAAGGAATACTTTTTCGAAGAGAGGACTTGTGGTTTGACTGTGATTGTGACGTGATGAAGAACAAAATTGAGTTTGTCAGTTTCTGCTTCTTCTGTGACTGGACCTGTCTAAAACCAAAGATATGAATACCAACTTCCCCTGAAAGCCTTCTTCTCTTATCGGCAACCATCCAGGGGGAGACTGTGACTGAACTCCAGGGAGAAGAAATACTTAAGATGGTTTTACATTTCAGGCAAGATTGTTGTGCTTCAGGTTAGATGTTGCAATATCAGGGGTAAAGGAGACTCACATTACTGACCCAGATAGAATATTTTCAATTTCATTGTCAAGGATAATTAAAGGCTGGGTTCTTCCTTCTTCTGTCTGCCTTATTTGAAGGGTTTCAGTCACAAAAGCAACTTCATCAGGAGCAGGAGTCTTTTGGATATTTACGATTCAAAGCAAATCATCATAAAAACACAGCAAATATTCAACAATTTATCAGATCCCCTCATAGTCAAGTGTGCAGCCAGTGACACGCAAAAAACAAGTCAATTAACAGGGGTGTTGTTTGATAGCATCATCAACATGCGTCACAACAATAGCTAGAATGAGGAGTGAGGTTCTTAGTGCAGACTTGGGCTGGCTATTGGCAAACATCTCATGATTTGATTTCAATATTTTGTGTCACAATTCCAGACTGATATGATTTGATTCAACCCTTTAAGGAATATCAATATGAAAAAATGAAAGCCTTGTGACATTTGTGATATATTATGAATATCACTGATCCTAAATTTTACATCTCCACTTACATATTTTCTATCATATCATGGTCTGAGTGACTACCAGGTGATCAGCTGCTGAGTGTCTGTTAATTCCTGATTATGGACACCTTGTTGGGAATTATCACTTGTTTTGTTTTAGGTTTTTTTTCCAATTGTCCAATGATTTAACATCATCAGATAGCATGAGTATCATGGAGCTGTTCAGTTATCAATATGTGAGCTATCACTAAAGCCAAAAAACTTGCCAGCATCTGCTGACAGAGTTTTTTCAGTAACAGGAACAGCTTTAACCGGGTAAAATAACCCTGCAATACACACCGGTATTCATCAGCTCAGATTGACATTGATGGGACCTCAAAACCTGGTGAAAAGTTATAATTTGCAGCCAGCTCCTACTGCCTTCAATCCCTGGCACAGGCAAAACAAGCAGTCAGGGCTCTGCTTTCAACAATGCAAATTGAAAAATTTGTCACCTCCCTATGACTTTTCGTCATCTCAGCCACAAATTCAACCTGTTTCACTAAAGCAGCCCTAACATTATTCAGTTGCTCTTGAGTTTGAAAACAAACTGGGGCAAAAAAATGTAACAGAAACAGAGTCACTGTCCTCCATGCTGCTTTATAACAGTTACCAAAGATCGTGCACAAGCCCAAGATAGGACACAATGGTGGTGTTTTGACAACATAGTTCATGTCTATGATATATTTGGGATGTCAAACGTGAGGCACCAGAAAATCACACCGAAAAACAGAAAGGCAGCATCTCATCGACTGGCAATATGAACGGGACCAATTGAGTTTTGAAAATAGGCTAACCCAGGTGTAAAAAACAAGTGTGTACAGTAGCGTGTTAAGTGGGAAAGGGGTATCTAGGGCAGCATCTTTGACACATCTAGCCTCGCTTACAACAGCATATCCAGGTCTACTGTGCCACGTATCCATATGTTTAACATAAAACAGACAATTCCTTATAATATATTTGGGGCTGTAAAGCCGCTGGAAAACATTATTTTTCCAATCATTACCTAAATTCCTCACCTATTGAAACCATGCAACTAATGAAAAGACTTTGAGTTTGTGAGTAAAACAGCACTAAAGGGGACATTCAGAAAACAGTGAACATAGACTACCAAATTTTTAGTCAGCACGTACAGTAAAAGACTTGACTTTGAAAAACACACTGCAAAACACTATTTGACCACTACCAGCAGAGGGTGACACGATGACATTTGATTTATATTCTGCATTTTCCTTTTTCAATTGTTTACATCAACATTCTACCTCTCAGAAATGTATATGTATGGTACACGAATAAGAGTACCAACATATAAAAGCTTTGCAGAAACAGACATGGTCGTCTTAACATCTGCTGACAAGTTTTCAGTAATTATAGATGGCATTTCAGTATGAGAAGGCTGGCAAGGAGGCAGACTGCAGGTTGGCTTGCAGCTGCATAATAACAGGATTGTACAAAAAAAATAAAGCTATTCTAAAGTTGGACCTTGCAGAAAGACTAGTGAGACCAGGATCCGAGGAAACAACAGTATACATAAGTGCATTTGCTTTGAGCCAGTTGTTTTTCCTAATTACAATTCATGATGGGAACACAGGAACTGTGTCACGTTTGACAGGATGTCCACCACTGTGGGCCTTGTTACAGTCCAAAATATATTTTGTTTTCATGCGACACACCTATTTGATTTTCTGCACTAGCCTATAAAGTTTAATCCCAGTTTAAACAATACAAAAATACAGAAGCATCAAGTCGGTGTTGTTTGTATTTTACTAATTAGAACATTAACATATTGAAGAATTCATCAATGGTGCTCAGTTAAAGTGGCATGACAGTAATACCACTGTCCTGGGAAAGACCACACTGATCAGTCAAAGAACTGTATACACATGTAAATATCATTCAGAGCCCTGCTCATCATATCACCAAGCTGTATATGGGATTGAAAAAAACCTCACTTAAATGAGTGGGCTTTCCATTGTTGTACGAGGAGAGTCATACAATTCCTGACATGCAAGATAAATCAAAGCCAGGGAGACTGTTTTCCTTCTATGAAGTTTTCTGCAGAAGTAGAAAGCTCAATAGACAGAAATTTCAATCTGTCCTGCAGGCACACAAGGACAACAGGGAAGCATTGCTCTGGTAACTGCAGAGCAGCCATAAAAAGTGAAAGAAGAGAAAGTATAAGAAGAGAACTAAATGCCACAGAGAGACAAATACTCACAGAAGTCTGTTTCCACTTGTTCTTGGTCTTCTCAATCCTACACTTCACTTCCCTTCATGCAGTGAAGCTTCATACCCAGAGTTTGCCCCTCCTTAACTCTCCAACACCTGTCTCCGGTCTCTATTTCTCATACCGCCGCACAGATTCTTGTTTCACCAGTCCAGAACACAATTCCTCTTGGTAGGATGTAAAATGTCAGCTCGCTACTTTCTTTCACACGCGGTGTAACCTCTCCCTGTGAGGGATTCCAAGATGGGGAGGGAGGGGGGCAATAATATTAGCTGCTTTGGAGGGTGAGAGGTGGTGGTGATACGGTGGATTCCTCAGTGGGACAGCTTTCATCTCCTCCATTTTGCTCTTGCTCCCAGCCTACCATTGTGGTGTCCCATCCTGAGCCTCCTTTTCTCTGACAGCAACGGAACTTTGTTAACACCAAATTAAACTGACAGTGAGACATAAAGAGAAGTCCAGCACCACGATTTTTGTCTTCAAGGCTTGTTCTTCTGCTGACCTCACTGTCTGCTTTCTCTGTCCTTTCGCCACATGCTATTCTCTTCCCTTTTTTCCTCCTCTCCTGTGTCTGACATGCTGGATTACCCCTCCCCCCTCTCTTCTCATCTTCCCCCTCCCTGGTTGGTACATTCCCAGGACAAAGAGCAAGGATGGAGAGAGAGAGGTAGAAAGAGAGAGAGAGAGAACAAGGACAAGCTGAGGAGAGAGAGGTAAGAGGGAAAAAATAGCGAGTGGGTGGGGATAGCAATTTTTCCCCTCCACATGAGCAGTCCTCTCTCAACTGTCCTTCTGCGTGGTGGCATGTTACTGAAAGTGCAGCTTACACAACTGGACAATTAAAAGAAAGCCAAAGTTAATCAACTCAACTGCCTTACACATATTTCATTATTTCCTAACTGATGTTTTCTGAATGCAGCAAGAAATTAGAAGTTTCTTATTCAACGAAACCCTTCATTTAGAAATCCACTACACAATAAATAACCATGGAGTGCGGTAACTTGCAGCCAGCCACATTTATAGTAGAAATAGAGCCACCCAAAATATAACCTCTCCTCTGAGGAACGCTCTGCTCTCAGGTTTCAGTTGAATGCCTCAAACAAACAAAAAAGGAGAGAAAACTGTGGCATCAGCTGTGATGACTTCATATGTGCCATCCACATATGAGATGGATTATAAAGACATATTGCTGGAGGGGGGGATGGAAAATGTAAGCGAACGACCTGCCTCACTGAGGAGGATGTGGGAGCCACATGGGACCATCAACGGGAGGCATTGAAGGTCTTAAATTTCAGATTAAAACATTACAAACACAATTTACCTGCTGAAATGACGATCAAAAAAACAGAAATATGACGAAGTGCAAATAGTCAACCAAAAAACCTATAATAGTCCCAATTCTGGAGAAACCACAGGATGTCTCATTTATCTGCCTGCAGGAGCATAAAAAATCATTCACTACAACAAGTCTGCTTATGAATATCAAGTGATAATCCAATGATGACCCAGTTCATTCAACTCTCTGCTGTGCTATGCCAGAGACAGGTCAGACAGATTTATCACTAACTGCATGCTGGGAGGTCAGGTGTTTCACTGAGATGATAAGACTGTGTGACTCATACACTCAAGATTTTCAACAGTCAGATGTGAGTGTAGACCAATCTCTATCAGACCCACAAACTCCAATTGCAAAAGGATTTCTGTTTCAACTAACTTCTTCAGCACACTGTTGTCTTGATTGTGTCAGACATTTTACATTTACTCATTTGCAAGACAACATTCTAAGGGACAATACGAATATTTTGCTCAGCAAGTGTAAATGTAAAATATCTAATTAATTTTCTAATTATGTAAAAGCACTTTCGAAACCCCTGTTACTAAATGTTTCAAAAAAGTAGCCTCTGCCATGACACCCCCCCCCCCCCCCCCCAAAAAGGACTTTCTGGTTAGAGCTAACGAACCATCCCTAAAACCCAAATGTTACTGGGTGATAACAGTTGCACTATTGGTTGGTGGTTGGGTTCGTTGTTTTCTGTTGCCCATTCAAAATTAATCAGCATGAAGTGCTTACACTTTCTATCTAGTTTGACTGTGTTCAACATCGTCCCCAGTTCCAAACTACCTAATTTTAAAGAGTTCACTAAAGTATGTTTCTGAAGATATTGGAGGAAAGAAATATGCAATTGAATGACAGAATCTTGGTTGTTTGTCGAGTTCAACTCTCTGGAAATCCCGCAATGTCTTTGTTGTCAGCGGTAAGCAGATAGTGGCTACCTGCCAGTGTTTATCTGACTTCCGTCTGCTTGTAGAACTGGTGCTGGGAATGCAAAGCTCCGTCATCATGAATTTAAACAATCAAACCAAACACAGCTTCTTTCTGGGCATTATCAGTGAGGGTAATCCACGTAATGGCCACAGTCATTAATGTTGGATCAGACTCAGCAGTAGAAGTCTATTCTTGATATAACTGGTTTTACATTTACACCGATCCCTTTATTAGCTATGAGAGTTAACTCCACAGTGGTCTTTGCTGTGGGTTGCAGAGTGAGTGAGTTCTTTAATAACAGATACAAAACTGTTTTGAAAGTGGGGGAATTAACTCTGAATGCTGATCAAAGAAAGCGCTGATAATCATTTGATTCATCACAGTGTCAAACTCAAACAGCAGGTGCTGAATAAAAACTAATTTGACAGATGAAGTGGCAATATTTTCAAACACTGACCAACAGGGTCCAGACATATACTTGGTTGACCTAGTCTAGTTTCTAAAATTGCTTCTGTAGCAGCTGAGGGTGAACATTCACTGTAACCCATTTCTGACGTGACATGGATGTATGTTTGTCTTTTCAAGTCGTTCTATTTTCGTAAAACAGAACTCAGCTTGTTAGTCTACCTGGAGTCTCAGGAAGTTGGGGTGAAGCTTTTCATTAATAAGTTATTCTCAAAAATGCAGGGCTGGAAGTTTGCAGAAAAAGGGAAAGTGAGGCTAATAAACAGTGTCCCACTACGCGATTTCCACACTGTTATTTTTGTCAGACTGCAGAACTGGAGGGGGTTTTCAAGTGCGGGGCTGCCTGTGGGGCTTTGCTGCAGCACTACAGAGCTGATGGAGGAAGTGTGAGGGAGCCACAGTTAAATCATTACTAAAGCAATAAAAATGGATCTGGTATGGGGCCAAGGAGTGCAATGGGATTGAAACACTGTGAGATGGCTGTAAGGGGATGACATCATGACTTGGTTCACTCAAGAAATCCCATTTAGAGTAAGATTTGTTTACTGTAGATTGCATGTCACTCTCTCTCTCTCTCTCTCTCTCTCACACACACACACACACACACACACACACACACACACACACACACACACACGTCAAGAGAGCGAGAGAGTGGCCTCTCAATGATAAGTCCACTGAGTGGGGCCAGAAACAGGTTTCCACATTAGTAGAAGATGGTCAATATATGCATCTTACTAATTCAGGCCACTCTGTTATCTCGCCTCACTGTTCTCTGTTGGCCCATTTAAGTCACACACCAATGAGTTAGATAATGTGCAGCAAAAGCACTATCCATACATACAGATCATTGTATATGAGATAAATAGTCTGTAGCCTTTTATGACAGTTAACAGTTCAATTACCGGAATACAGAGACACTGGCATGCAAAAAACAACAAAGAACATCTGATTGTCAAGAGGATATAGCAATTTTCTCTTTTCCTTTCCAAGTTCCTTTTCATGAGGCCAGAGAGGGGTGAAGCGTTCCAAAAATGCCCTCAGAGTTCCTGGAGTGAAGTGCTTATTCCAGCAGCTAAAATGTTCCCAGGCATTTCCCTGATGTCCCCCCCCCCATCCCCCTCCCCAATGGGTAAGGTGTGAAAGAAGGAAAATAAATCAGTGTCGTGTATCTGCAAATGCTATAACATCACAAAGCATGTAGAGGAAGAGTTCGGTACCGGTAGTGATCTAGCTGACTAGATGGATGTCAGCATAGTTACTGTGGCTAACTGGAACCAGTTTGAAAAGCACTCGGCCACAGTGGGCTAAACATAGGAGAAAATTGTTTATGCGCACACCAAAAACACCTTTATTCTCACATGAAAAGCACTCACAATCATCCTCCCCAAGATAGAAGTCACACAGGAAAAGTAATAGCGTAGCGGTCAACAAAAGGTTTCACTTCCGACGTTCACCCCATGCCATGTTCACAACATCAGCTGATGAGACCAGGTGAGTGCAACTACAAATCACACAGTGACACACCCCTCACCCAAGCACCAATGCGGTGCACACACAAAGCAAGCCCACAAACATTAAGATCTACATACGGCTCCTACAATAGTGGACAAAACTCACACAGTAAAGAACAATAATATCACTGTAAGTATGTAAATATGTAGATGTGTGGAGTGTGGATACACATATTAAGAGGTACCATATATATTTAATGAGAATGTGAAATCGGAATCAGACATAATCCGTGTACTTTGTTCTTTAGTTTGTCTGTTTCAAAAACAAATGGGAAAACCAGAAAATCGACCTTAATTTATCTTTCTGTTGCAAAACCAAAACAGAAAATTTGAAAAACTGAACAACTACTAAATCATTTTTTTTATGTTTTCTTTTTTAAATTAAAATGGGGGAAAAAAAGAAAACAGAAAAACTGATTAATCTGAATCAAGAATGGTTTCTCCATGAACGCACACAGGAGGTAGAACTTCATTCTGCACGTTATTGCAGCAGTTGTTCACTGAAAAATTTACATGACTAGCGCCAACCCATTCTGAAGGGAAAAAAAGCTCAACTCTTTGCCTTTCATCAAGGAGTGTACTACAAAGCTGCATGTCCTAATGTGCAGTTGCTGATTGTGTTGAGTTGCATTTAGTGGTCGCAAAGGAAAATCACCTTCAACTGTGACGTCCTTGTCCCTACTTGGATATCATTCCTTGAGTGTGAGGGCATCCTCCAGAGGTGAGACTACAGACATGTAGTATTTCTCCCATATTTTAGGTTTTAAAGAGATGGATAATAACGTAATGGTATGTGCTCTGGCAGAGAGACTTTCGGTCACAAAAACTGGTTCAAGGTAGCACCAGGTCTCTGTTACTTCGATACCAAGCCACTAACCACCACTAACATTACGGGTGGGTGTGGGATTGGGTGAATACAAAATAAGACACAGTCATGCCTTAGTGGGTGCTGGTGCAAGTCTGAGGAAGAGTACTTTTGCTTGAAAACATCACTGCATAATGAGGTCCTCTAATGGGAGCTAACTGTTGTGCAGATCTGTATCTCTCTTTACTGTGGGACTGAGTAAAACAGCATATATTTAACTCTTTTGCATAGCTTGTCAGTTAGGCTCACGTCAGAAAATATCATCATCTTTGTTATGTAAGATGAATCAAAAACACACGGGAAAGAACCAAATCTTGACAAGTATATTTTTCTTAACTTGTGAAGTCTGTCACTTAAAAAGTACAATCTGGGGCTTAATTATAAAGGCACGGCACATCTTATTCAGAAAACCAGGAAAATGCTCAATTTTATTTTGCTTGCAAAAAGGTAAAGAAAATTAATAATTTATAAGAAACAAAAAATTCACTCATTTAAAAGAGTAAAACAAGCCACTTTGTCTTTCTGAGGTGGTAACTGTAAATTGAAAGATTTGTGATAAATAATGAGATATTATGACTTGAAGTGCAATACATATACTTAGCAAAACTTTGCAGAGCCTATTTAGGTGCCATTCTCTTTGACGGTAATCACTGTTTACAGCAGTCATTGCAAGCACAGATGTGCAGGTTGACTTTATCTCTCCTTAAATGCATGCTTTGGGGATTCTTGCCTTTTCATTGTTGAATGGAGATTTAGCTCTGACAAAATTCTAAAAATATTCAAACAAAACAGTTTTTGGTCAAATCTCCTAACCCAGCAGAGGAACATGTGAAAGGTCCAATCAGATTTTCAAACCAAGCCTTCTACATGACTGTCTTCCAACAACAAGCATGAGAGACAAAGACCTAAGTGTGTGTGTGTGTGTGTGTGTGTGTGTGTGTGTGTGTGTGTGCGCGCGCGCGCGCGCACAAGAGCGTGTTCTGGCTGTTCTTTTGTTTCCTCTAACAGGGGCAGAGTGAATCTAATGGTTACATCATCCTCTGCTCACAAGGAGTGCAGCAAGCTTCTCTGTGTAAACATGTGACAGACCATTTGACATCATCTTGTTTGCCTTATCTTCACCAACAAACAGGCATCAACAATTAGAAGTTAAAAGCAATCTTAGCTTTTATTGTCATGAGTGTTTTCCGGGTTGGGGTGTTTGTCACGTGTGTTGCTTTAAAGGCTAACTTGGCTGGTGCTGTGTGCTGGCCTCAATGCACTGCTGCTATTGATGGATTGAGTCTTGCTGGGGGAGGGAATTCATCTATGCATCACTCTTGGTCCTTTGTGTGCGAAGGGGGTGTGTGGGCAGTGGGAGCATATTGTGTCATGATGCTCAGACAGCAGGGGCGGAAAAATGCAAGTGATGGAGGGATGGAATGATAGATAGGACGGATGGAGAGAGCACAGCTAAAACGGTGTACAGAGACCCTCATCTTCACCCTCCTGATTGTCACTGTCAAATCCAGAGGTATCAGCTATACAGCAACACATACACACACTCACACTCTCACACACACACACACACACACACACAAAGAGGTAGCCTACAGAATAGGCTAAGAGGGGCGTCAGTCTTCATCACATGCGTGACACTGCAAGCACCCACGCACACACGCACCTTCTGATAATGTGCACTGTTGAGATGAGAGGTGGGCGCTCCTTCACAGTTGTTAAACTGACTTTTTTGTGATCATTGTCAGAGGCTAGATACACTCCTCTTCCTTTACACGAACACATCAGAACATTTACATCTTTATGAGTGGCTAACCTTCCTGTCTTCCCTGCGTACTTGTCCAGTTTTCTACCATAGCTGCTAAAGCTGGTGACTATCAGATTGATGATACACTAAGATAAAGCAGTTCTAAAGGCTGATAACTGCAAACAATATACGGTAAAATAATTCTGGCTCACCACAGAGGTTATGTTTGGTTGGATTGTCAGCAGGATTATGGAAAAACTACCAGGGTAATTTTAACGAAACTTGAGGGAGGGGTGTTGTTGTAGCCAAGGATGAACCAACTACCTTTTGGGGCAGATCCAGTACTTTCTTTCCACTTGTGCAAGATAGGGCACTTCTGACATTTACATTCACTTATTTGGAAATCTTTACATTGGATCTTCATGAAAATGTTCAGGCATCAGGACTCTGATGAAAATTTATGTCGGAGTGAAGGAATCGGCCTTGGTGGTCAGTGCTCTCTCGCAATGGATTTACAGTTTCTGTCGTTGTCCAAGTATACAAGAATCCGGGAACAAATCAATTTACTCATTTGAGTGTTCTCAGTTCTGCAGTGATAGGTGACAGGATGCCCCTTTACAGCTGGTTGCAATCAGACTTCCAGTTTCAACCAATGAAGTTAGCAAGTGAGTGCAAAGATTATTTAGGAAAAAGACAACTCCTCAAGTGGAGACAGCTTAAAGGCTGTCTCCTAATATGTCCAGAAATATGTTGTTTTTTCCCAATTTTTTGCTCACGGTGATAATCAAGTTCAACTTTTGGGTTAAATACCACAGAGGACCCGATGAAACCAAAACAGGCTGCTGGACCAATTTCGGGCCAATTGAAATGAAGACGAGCGAATTGATTCACAGCCACATTATCAAGATGTGTTGCTTTACTTTGAAAAGGATGATTTTAGTCAGATTAACATGCTGGCATGTACCTTAAATTCCAGCTTCAGTCAAACTAGCACAACAATCTGTCTTTTTCTACCATGTACATGTACCATCTAAGTGCTTCTAGTAGTTACTTAAGTAACATTCTCTAAATTCCTTAGAAGGCTGTAAATCATCGTACAGAATAGCTGAGAGTAAAAACATCTGTTTTTAGACAGGTACCACTTGTGTGGTTCTGAGCTCTCCATTAACAGCAAAATGTCTGGAACTAAGTGTGGTCTGTGTGACAAGGCAGGACGAAATGCTAGGTTCTGGATAAACCATCCGGAAGAGCATGGCTGAGTGGCACAGTGGGAAGGTACTATTGAAGTGGATAAAGTTACTTCAGGGTGTCCACAGACTGTATCGTGCAGGCCGTAGCCTGTGGGGCTGGGAGGCAGCTGAGAGGGGTGATGAGAGGAGGAAAACTGGGGTCCATTCAAGAGAGACATCAATTAGGATCAGAGGGCTCAGAGAGAGAAACTTTCTATTGGTCAAGAGGATATCAGGAGATAGACTGTACGCAGTAAATAATACAGTTAGAAGGCAGAATGAGAAGAAGTGACAGATGCTTGTTAAGGCTAATAGCCATATTCTTACAACAAACTGTGAGGCTCCAGTGCAATAAAACATACTGACAGGGTCAACAGGTTCAGTTACAGTTAAGGTAAACAACATCAGGTGCAGGAAATGTGACTGAGGCAAACCTGAATGTATTCTGATACTCTATATTTTTACTGCCAAGAACAGGAACTGTTGTAGAATATCTTAAATACATGCCCTCCTGCCATTTTTATTCATCAAAAATACTGATGCAGAAAAAAAACAGACAATATGTCATGGTTTGTCTATTAAGACCTACATTAGTTTTTGCACAACAGCAGCCACGGCGTGGTGGTACAGTGGTCAGCACCGTCGCCTCACAGCAAGAAGGTACCAGGTTCGAGCCCCTGCTTGGGCACAGGATCTTTCTGTGTGGAGTCTGCATGTTCTCCCTGTACCTGTGTGGGTTCTCTCTGGTACTCCAGCTTCCTCCCACAGCCAAAGATATCAAGAGGGGACGAGGCTGACTGATACTCGACTGTGGGTGTGAGTTTGAATGGTTGTCTGTCTATTTGTGTTGGCTCTGCAATGGACTGGCGACCTGTCCAGGGTGAACCCCACCTCTCGTTGAAGGCTGCTGGGATAGACTCCAGCCCCCCCACAACCCTTAACAGGATAAGTGGTATAAAAAAAAAATGGATGGATGGACAACAGCAGCTATCATTTTGCGTTTAACACAGCTCATAAAAATCTACGTTCATGATTCATCGAAGCACTCAAATATACTACGTCATTATACATGTCCGATACACACACACACACACACACACACACACACGTTTAGTTTAGATGGTGAAAACATCCATATTGTATTGGTGTAATTTTACCATGTATTCTATTGACAAGCTGCTGATAGTTTGCCAGCACTGGTCGTCCGTCGTCGTCTTCATCTATACTTGATGTGATGAAAAATAAATTCATCACTGCGACTGTTTTAAAGCAGTTAAGAACTAATTTCCTCAATGCAATTACAGTCAGATATAATTGAGCAATCTAGGGAGTGGTACAGTCCTGTCCACAGTCCTAAAAGAAGTGGTATAAGGCGCATACAACTGTGTCCTTGCTGATACTGATCCCACATTTATACACAGTATCAGAGGCATTTATAATACTGGTGTTAGAGTCAGAATAACTCCAATTTGGTTAGGTCAGAGCAATGGAATTTTAATTCTGTCAAATGCTTACTGCATATTTACCCTTAGGCATACAGAAAACATAACATTCCATTGAATTAATTTCTGTCACACCAGCAGATGAGATGATTTGCATGGTCCGTCTGCTGAAAAACATCTGCTTTGCAAAGAATGCAGGGAGGTTATCCGTCAAATATAACCTAAAACACCAGTTGTCTCATTCATATTGCAAAAAAAGGAGGTTCTATTCTGATTATGATGGTTTCAACAAGGTTTTTGATATAGTGAAAAATTAAATAGCCGTTTATCACAGTGGAAGGCATTACGCATAAGGCAAAGATTGACACAAGGGGAACAAATCTTGAGTAATAAATCAAAATCACAAATCCAGAAAAGGTGAGTTTTTCCTGAGGGTTTAATTCCCTTCAGAGAAAAAGCAGGAGTAGTAGTGAACACCAAAACCACGCAGCAGCAAACAAAGAAGCAGTGATATTTGAAAGCAACATAAAATCCACAGGACGGGTGAGACTGTGATTCTGTCTGCTAGTACTCACAGCAGGGACAGCAAAAGCAGAGCTGATCTGCTGGGTAAAGACAATCCATATTAGATGACGAGCTGCCTTTGTCCATGCAGCAAATGCAACCTGAGTTTTATCAATAAAATAGCTGCATGTGAAATATGTGTGGACAGGCTACTTCTGCCCTCCAGACAACAACATGTAACAAGTTTAGCTGAGTACTGACCCCTACTGGTTCTTTAAGATGTCAAAGAATGGTCAGGTGCCTGATATTGTTTTTATGAGGAAAAGTCAAATTTCACTGACAAAATTCCATTTTTCTAGCAGTCATTTAGAGTTTATAAGAACAACCCAGTCTTCATTCCTTTAGTGTAGTGTGAATCCAGTAATGTTATCAATCAATAAAAAGCTGTGACGGAGTTTGTTTTCACAATCATACGCAGACAATACACACACACACACACATACATATACATATACATATACACATATATACATATATACATACATATATATACATATATACATATACATATATATACATATACATACATATAAACATATACATATATACACATATATACATATACATATATACACATATATACATACACATACATATATACACATATATACATACACATACATATATACACATACATACACATACATATATACACATATATATATATACATATATACACATACATATATATATATACATATATATATACATATATACACATATATACATATATACACATATATACATACATATATACATATATATACATACATACATACACATACACATATATATACACATACACATATATACACATACACATATATATATACATACATATATACATATATATACATACATATATATATACACATACATATATATACACATACACATATATATACACATACACATATATATACACATACACATATATATATACACATACACATATATATACACATACACATATATCATTTCTTTCCCAACTGCATTTGATCTTATTTAACATAGAGTACAATTTTAAGTGTGATATTGTCAAAAGGGTAAGCATATAATTGACAAGTGCACCAGCAGTTGTCCAAACCTACATGTAACTTCAAGCAGTCCTACATAAATATTCTCACTGAGCTGAGGTATGTGAAACTGGAGTGAATGAGGTCGTGCTTTAGCTGGCGAGGGACTTCATGGGAAATATCAAACAAATGCAAATCAACGATCTTGGTGATATCAACGGCAAAAATTCTCCTTGATATCAATTGGAAGAGACATGTGAGTCAAACTTCTGGCTTTAAGAGCATCATCTTCTCACCCTACACTGCAGGGGGATGACGGGAAAAAATATATGCAAAGTTCAAAGCATTGCCTGAACTATGATTGACATTTATTGTGCCACAGTTTAAACATTTAAAGAAAGATCTGCGACGTTAACGCACGTTTCCAGCCACAGGTTGCACTTGTCATCGTTTGGGATCTTTGTAAATTAACATGACACATGCAAATTAGGGTGAAAATATTTCAGTATTTTACCTGGATTGATCCAAAGTCCACATTCTCGTAGTGGAAATGAGCGCACTCTGCCAGTTTTGGAAAGTGGCCCTTGGTAAAGCAAAGTCTAGAAAGGACACAAGTACAGAGTTGGGTTAGCACCTCATCATCTGTGCATGATAACAACTTGAGCGTGCAGAAGACAGTGTGTGTGTATATGTGTGTGTGTGTGTTTGTACTTACTTCTTGACATTTTTGACCTTCATGCTGGCTGTGCTGCTGCTGCTCGAGCGCATGAGAGGCTCAGACCGCAGCTCTGGGATCTCAGCACTCCTCGCCTAAAATTTACACAGAAAACAAACTTCAGTTCTCCAGTCCTCTCTGCCACTGTTATACTGAACAATCTTCCACCAAGGCAACACACAGCTGACATGTTACATGTTAGTTCTAAGCATTATTCTATGCAGATGGATGTAATCTTTGTTTTGTTTACAGATAGTGATGTTCCACACAATTGTTACATGATCAGTTTTGTTTTTATTTTAATCAGTTTCAACTTTATTCAGACAAAGTACAAAACATACATGAACAGATTTGTTATTTGACTGTGTAGAAGGCTGGGAAATGTAGAGAAAAATTAAGAAGAAGCTTTTTTTCCAATAACTATAGAAAATCGCATACATGTCAGAAAATAAAGATGTTCAAATTGGTCCTGACCTGCCTAGTAATAAGCGGTAAAACTAATTTTTCACCCCAATTTTCTAACATTTAATTTTCTAATTACCAGACTTTGCATTTCTGAAAAGATTGAGACAGTGACATTGTGTCACAATTCTCAATACAGACAAAATACAGAATAGAATACCACATTTAGACAATATTTGATATATATCGATATATAGCCAAAGCCTATTCTAACAATTTAAGAGCATCATTAATTTCATATTTCCTGGCATCAACACTGAAAAGTGCTCTTGTCTTTATTACTCACTCACAACTGCTTTTTGTGCTGTTAAAATCAGCCTGTACCTCAGGAAAACCCTGAAGAAACCCCTTTATTAAGAAAAAATTAAATCTTTAAGGATGGCATCTTTATTAAGGCACACCTGCTCAGCTGACTTGGTGAAACTGAAGTTTTATGGCAGTAAAAAGAAACCTCTCCAATAGAAAACAACTCCATTCAATCAAAATCCAAATAATATGGGACATGCAGAATCACATCTGGACAGTGGCAGACACTGCAGGTGGAAAGTTTATTGCATTGTATCGAACTATAAATGTGGCTTTGACTTATTTCATGTTTTAGTGCGTAAGATCACTTCTGCACTACAGATTAACACATGCCTGTACTCAGGGCAGAAAAGTCTAATGCCCGTTCTCACAACTAGACTCTCAGAATGTTTTCAAGATGTATTCAGTAGAATTTAAATGTTATCATAACATGACAAGGTTAGCCAACAATCTTAATCTCACTCTCCTCAGGATGACCTTATCCTAAATTTTCATCTAATTCTGAGAACCTCTACACTGGAAAAAAATTACAAGTCATTTTTAGAAACCGCAATATCCATTTTTTTAACCCCAAAAACCTTAATAATGTTTTGCTTTTAGAGTCCCCATGACAACAATTCCTGCCTTATATTAACATTTTATTTCAAATTCCTTATCAATATGTACTGTATGTATTGTTTCTTTTTACTGATTTTTTTTTTTTTTTACTAATTGCTTGGTTTCTTTCTGTTTTTATTTCTTATGTGCAATTAAATAAACCATAAGAGGAGTTAATATAAGAGGAAGAAACAAGGTCTAATGCCTTTGTATTTCCTTTTTTCCTTCTTAGATCTGAATGAAAATGTCAAGTGATTTGTGACACAAAACATACATAACAGTTCGCTGCCCTTATTTGGGCATGACCTGACACACACATCTAATTTGAGACCAAACACGATTCATCAAAATACTGGGTCCCACTTAGGATTTGTTTCCTCTACCTGTGTTGTGTCAGAATAAATATAAGACATGCCAGCATGTGAATAGGTGACTTTTTTACCCCCCAAAAAAAGCCATTAAATAAATGACAGAGCACAGCAAGTGTGTTTACCAATGAATTTCAAGAGGCTCAGTGGAGTGGCGGGTCACTTAAATCAAGTGGTAACTAGTTAAAGCCTTTTGACTTTTGATTTACACAGCCTTTTTACAGCAGATGTTTTGACTTCTCAAAAGCTGGAAACACATGGGTGGAAACATTTATAATTGCTCTATTAAATTAATTATCCCACTAAGGTACTCTATTGAGCATGGACAATACCAGAGCCCTGAAACCGGCTCAGCTAAATGGAATGAACCATGTCCCCTTCAAGACATATTTAAGGACATGCAGAATTCCTCAACCAGGAAAAATAAACTGACATCTTTTCTTCACCAGAGTGCAAAAAGGGAGCTCCTGTACACTGTCTGAACTTTCAATATTACATTTATTTGCAATGTTTCCACCTGAAGGTCTGCCTTTCTCCTTCAGGTCCTGTTTTCTGACTGCCTTTCTCCTATGGACCTGTTCTCTCACTGCCCTTCTCCTATGGACCTGTTCTCTCGCTGCCCTTCTCCTACAGACCTGTTCTCTCGCTGCCCTTCTCCTACAGACCTGTTCTCTCACTGCCCTTCTCCTACAGACCTGTTCTCTCGCTGCCCTTCTCCTACGGACCTGTTCTCTCGCTGCCCTTCTCCTATGGACCTGTTCTCTCGCTGCCCTTCTTCTATGGACCTGTCTCTTAAAATAGATGTGCAAAGTGATCCTTTCGTGCCCTGATATTTTCTTCATACAAAATAATGTCAAGTTACCTCAACTATATCTACAACCCATTTCTCCAAGAAAAGTCCACAATATATGAACATGACAATACTTTCTATAGCAAACATGTCATTCCTGGGCCTAAAAAAAAAAACAAAAAAACATGCAGATCTAAAAAAAAAAAAAAAAATGTAGAAGAAGGTGCTAGAAGTGTAAATATTGGGATACTCACAGCAGTGACATTTCGAGCTATATTCTCTACATCTGAATTTCACAAATAATATACAGTCGCCATCTTAAAAAGGATTTCGGTCACATCCCCACTATTTCCTGGTTGTGTACCAACCAAATACTCTATAAATATCTACAAATCTTTACATGAATATAGAGTTATGATACAGTACCATAGAAATACAGAACAATACCTCACAGCAAAATTCTTCACTGGTGTGAGTCTCTCACTAAGATCACAGCAGCTTCACTTGAAAGTAGTTTTGATGAGTTGACTCTTCTCCTGATAACAGAATTTAAACTAGTACTGAACAAGCAGCATATCATGTTTTTGTTTTTTTAGCTTTTTTCTTTTATTAGACCTCTTTTCCTCCTATTCATTGTAAGATTAATATGTATTTGGCTTTGCCTGCTAAATTGGGTGCACTTGTAACAACACAGATGGGGTCCATTAAGACATCACCTAAAAAGTCTGGATTTACATTTAACAGCAGATTGATGTTAGAACAACAAAGATTAACCATATACATTATCTGGCTGTACTGTTTAAGAATGCACTATTCAGGCATGAACTACCCAAACATTGCTGTGTTTATTTTATGTTAAGAGTCTTATGCCAATATACCTAGTGGCCTTATTCAGCAACCAACCAGCCTGAAAGACTGTGAGTGTTTGTGTGATATATGACACCTGCTGAATGACGGAGACTGGGGGTAGAGAGACAATAAATGTAGGTGTGTGAGAAACCTGTTCCTATGAGCTAGAAATAAGGATACTTTAAAGTCCCACACATATTGAAACTCTCCTTCAAGCAAATTCTGCATAAAACCCAGGTAAAAGTAAATACACAGGTCTCCTGGAGTGTTTGAGGAAGGCTAAGGGTGACTATGTTGTAGATAATGTTCTAATAATAATGATAATAATAATAATGTTCTAATAAGGTATAGCAGGGTCAGATGTGTATTAGTTACTGCCTAATGTATACGCCAAATAGGATCTGATAGCAGTTCTTTTGCAAACTCTTTCCAGCTCACTGCATACCACACTGGGAAAAGTTTTGTTCTCTGTGGCCAAGCTGACAGTCCGCTGTGACTAATAACTTAACCTGATCGTAGAAACCCTGATTTATTTTCATGACAGTGAGGAGGTGGGGTGGTAATGTGGATTGTCGTGCCTGGCTGAGACATGATCCATGCATCCTTACTGCAAGTTACAGCCAGCATGTTATTATTTATCATATATACAGTAATTTGTGTGTAGATCATGTCAGTGTTTTCCAGTGAAGGTGAGCCAGTGCTCGTTCACTGTGCTATAAGACCACATATCTGCTTTGTTGCTTGCCACTGTGTACAAAATTACACTGATGATTTTCCATGGTACTACAGAACAACACAAAGGACTCAGGGGGGTCTTGTCATTTGGAATGTAGAAAATAAATCACTTTCAGTGAGAATTTAGCATTCCACTTGTTGGACGAATAGTTAAGCCCTTGCTTGAAATTTAACTAAGCCTTCCTGTCTCGATTTCCACATATACACAAATGCTTTGTATATTTTTTCCTTTCCAGCATCAGCATTTCCAGTATTCGGGCATCTAAGATCTTCAGAAATGTCTCTCGCAAACTTGTGTCTTTAAAATAAGATGGTCCCATAAAATTAAAAGGACTGCCCAGGTTCAAACCTGACTGTATACCATTAATATAAACTTTCAGCTATAACTGCTTTTTGGATGTAAAGTTTAGACATTTTTGCCACTGACAAGATGGATACATTTCCTTGATGAATAAACAACCAAGTTTTTTTTCCTTTTATGTTTAAAAATAAGCTAACTTTTCTAATTTTAGGTCATATTTTCACAAATGGAGAAGTCAGGGCTGATAAAGATACTCTTGTTGAAAGTACTTATTTGGCAAAAAGCAGATTATGATGTTTATGTTTGTTTGTTTATTTAAATAGTAATGCCTTGTTGTTTCTTGATGTCAGTTTGTTTATTTTGGTTGTTGCCAAATAATGCTCATAACAATTCTTAAGTCTTTTAGCTCTTCACCACATGCATCTTACCTAAATTTCTAAAATGATATTTAAAGTTTCACATTATCAGATAGCTCTTATCCACTGCCATTTGTCAATGTCATCCTGTTAGCCAATGGGCCTGTAGTCGTCAGTGTGGCAAATAACGGCTTATATCAGTGATAACAATGCATGGCCACTATTTCAGTGCAACCACACAAAAAAGGATCAGTGAAAAAAACTTCACCAGAGAGCTGCTGACAAATGATGCAAATCAGATAAATAAAGTTGGCAGATTTAATTTAATGTACCAAGTGTGATCTGTGGCCACACTGGAGTTTTAAACCATCATTGAGAAGGTCAGGACAATTTTGTCTGCCGTTACTTTCTGAGACACATTAAGTTTCAGGTTAGAATTTGGTTTAGATTCTGTTAGGGGCAACATTATGTGTCATGGCAGGCAATTTCCTTTCGAAGCTTGCAAAGACAGACAGCTATCACAATAGTTTCTTCAGTTTATAATATGAAAATCAATCCATGATCATTGTACTGTGTAACATGCAAAATCAATATGTGCAGGCAGGTGGGAACCTCTGTTTCTTTATGACTTGCATCCTACACAGTGCAACAGGGCGTTGGTGTGGCAGCTCAAACGGAGTAGCTTTGTGCTCAGACATGTAAAATGCATGCAACTCCAGTACAGATTCCCTCTCGTATCAAATAGTGAACAAAGAAAAGCAGACATGCAGTATTAAAAGCCACACCTCTGTGATCAATATTCATTAGCCTGGTGAGATTGTTGTTTCTCTTTTTCTCTCTCTCCCTAATGCCTGATCAAATTGAGCACTTGCTCCAACCGCGTGCCGACCATGGGCGGCTCAGCATGTTACCATGGAGACGGCCTCATTTTCACCATGCTGTTGATGCAAGAAGTGAGACCCAAACCAAACGCAGGAGGAGAGGAAATAATGAATGATGCTGTCTGGTGAATAGGATCTCATGTGCTGAAATAGGACAGTGTGGAGAGAGATGGCAGGTAGATGACCGTTTACAATCTGTGTTTAGAGTCCAGCGTGGTGGCTTTCATATGCCAGCAATCATCTACATTAATCGGCACGAGGTGTCTTGTTTCAGGAGAAGGACTTAGTTTCAGTAGAAGAGAAAGAGGGATAAGCAATCAATCCATTGGGTTTAAAGATACTGATAAGAACAAATGAAGCGGCTGCTACGGTAATTGAGTGTGGGTTGGTGTTATCAGAGGGTCTGACATTTTGTTATGACATCCAAAATGAGAGGAAGACACAAACCACTTTCCACTAAAGAGTGACTGACCAGTTTGTTGATGCTAACATCGTGTGTGTGTGTGTGTATGTGCGTGCGTGTGTGTGTGCGTCACCATGGCACTGATTGTCTCCTCCCAGTCAGGTCTCTCCCTGGGATGAATGTGAGCCAGTTCAGGCACAATGTCGTCCTCCTCTAGGTGACGTCCAGGCCTCAGGCCCCTGTAGAAAACAGGACACATACACAAACACAAATCAAATTAAACTTAAATTAAATGAATGAAATCCAATAGGATGATATAAAGCTGCAAGTAAAAACAAGTCAAAATTGTGTGCCAGTAAAAATGTGGAACATACAAACCTACAGTGAGATAGAGACAGATGATGGAAGGCAAGTATTCAGTGAACATATTTTGGAGTAAAATAACCCATGGAATATCCTCATTTAATTCATTATCTCTACACATACTGTGTTTCAACATTTTTACTGACGTATGCATGAAGCCGAAAGGGTATCAACTAATGAATAAGGAGTAAAAACTACCATTCAAACACGTGTCTTTAAAGATGATACCATTTCCAAACCACACAATGACCTCAACTTTTTGGAGATATACACAACAGTCTGATCTAGACTGAGCAATGACCGAGATTAGAGATTTGAGGGTTTTTTATACCTATAGTTCAGTGGACTCAGTACAGTTCTGGGGAGAAGGTCCTGCATTTGCATTTTTATTTGGTCAGGTTTGGTGTCACACTGTCATTTTATCAAGTTCATCATATTTTGTACACAAAGATGGTAAATGGACTCAATTTTATATAGCGCTTTTCTACCTTAGCGGCACTCAAAGCGCTTTACAGTGTCATCTCATTCACCCATTCACACACACTCACACTGATGATGGAGGCTACCATGCAAGGCACCAACCTACTCATCAGGAGCAATTATGGGTCAAGTACCTTGCTCAAGGACACTTGGACATGGTCACCGGGGTCAAGGATCGAACCAGCGACCCTTCAGTTGCTAGACGGCCACTCTACCCCCGAGCCATGCTGCCGTAACAAAGGTCACATGGTCAGAATAAGGAGACCGGGGGATTCCACAAGCATGTCTTTAATGATGTTACGTGTGCGACACGGTCTTATTTTGTCCTACAGAGGGCTCCAAATCACAGGGCCACATTTCAGTCTGATCTTTTTTGCTACATTTATATGTAAATTATGTCATTAACCTGCACACCTTCTATTCCCCAAATTTGACTGTGTCAACACCTTCAATTTCTAATGGCCTCATAAAAATGGCCATGGTGTCACATAACTGTCAAACTACGCTTAAGTGTTAAATTACCTTTTGATTCTCTTTTGCGATTAAAATGTAAGTTAAAAAAAAAAAACAGACTCCTCTGTGCTTCCTCCTCCCTGACTCACACTGCCGTCACCTGTGTGTGAGCAAGTCAAATGAATGTTTTTTAGTTTACTTCCTATATTTGGCCCATTTCCTTTTGCACCTCAAAAGAAACACACCATGGTCCACATGAGTATGAATGTTTGTCTGTCTATATGTGTTGGCCTTGAGATGGATTGGCGACCTGACAATCCTTAACAGGATAAGCGGTAGAAAATGGATGGATGGGTGGATGGAGTTCCCAAGGAAACTTAATGTAGAGAATGAAGCCGTTTGGATGAGCGATTCTGGAGACAGCTGCAGGCAGCAATCAGCCGGTTCTGAACAGGTGCTGAAGGTACATGAAGGAGTAGTCTTCATAAAAAGTCTCATCAACATCAAAGACCATCCTTGTTTTCAGAGAAGCTGAGCGACACAAAATGTGGATGAAAATGAAAAAGGTCTAAATCAGCCTCACACACACAAACAATATCTTGAGAATACTTTAACCATTATTCTGAATGCCAAAGCGATGACGTATCAACATGAGCTTAAACCGGACATACAAAGGACTACTGTTTTTAGGAAGGATGGTACGGACTGTAGCAGTTGCAAGATGACAGCATCTTGCAAAGGCTGAAATAATTGGACTCAAGGGCTGGGGATTTCAATTCTTTCGATCATGCCCTGCAGACCTACTTACAACACCATTCACTATTCAGTATCATTCAGCCCAAGTCTTTGCCAACTAGGAGGACATTCAGAGATCCCAGACCCCCATTGAGGTCCTTGTTATAGTTTCTTGCAAACTGATTAAAAAAAATGTCCAGCTCTGTCCCAAAATGTAAATAGAATGGTAAATTGACTTATTTTTATATAGTGCCTTTCTACCTTACCAGCACTCAAAGTGCGTGATTGTGTCATCTCATTCACCAATTCACACACACACACTGATGTGGAGGCTGCCATACAAGGTGCCACCCTACTCATCGGGAGCAATTACCGGTTCGGTATCTTGTTCAAGGACACTTTGACATCATCACCGGGGGAAGTGAGGTTCAAACCAGCCACCCTTTGGTTGCTAGATGGCCACTCTACCTCTGAGTCATGCTGCAAAAATGTGATGGCCTGTTTTTGGCCCACTGTCCACTCCTCCCAGAAAAATTGGCCAGCTGTTTGTATAATCCCACTGACAGTCAAACTAATAACATGTCCCTGAAAACACAACCTCTATGGCAGACATAATTAATCAGAGCCATTACAGCACATAGATTTTGCAGTTGGTAGCATTTAAGCAAACAATAGGGCAGTGGGAGATTGCAAACCTCCACTATGGTCAATGCTACATTGTTCCTTGCTACACACATTCGCAAAGTTTGGTGAAAATGGGAAATCCAAGTGGAAATTAGATGTAGATGGAACTAACATAGTTTTATAAATCTTCACACCCAGAACTTCTGACTAACAGGTACGCATTGAGCAAAGAAAAGTACAATATGACAATAGACAATGTGGTACAAAATATTTCCCAATATTCAGATGGTGAGGAGAATATTTATAGATCTGCTCTGAAAAGATGCTAATTTTACTTGATTGCCAGCTATACTGAGAGCTGACGGTGTTAAATAATAGTATGATTGGATGAATATTCAAGGTAAATGTTTTAACACATAAAAGAGGAAATGTACTTGGTAAGAGGAGTAAAAGATACACAAAGAGAACCATACTTGTATGTAATTCTAAACTTCAAAACTGTAAAACGCTACCCACAAGATATTGCAACATCATCACATGGGACATTCTTAAACCAGGTCCTCCACACACACACACACACACACACACACACACAATAATAAACCAAAGGAAATTTGTTGGAACTGTAAAAGCCAGTGGGGCCAAAAAATGCTGGAGAAATCATGCCAGCCCCACATAACTTTGGACTTGAAACGTCATTAACATAATGTTGATTAGAATTATTCTGCAAGGACAAAAAATAAACAGAAAACAAGGGTCAGGATATAAAGTAACACAACAAGGCTATATGAGGACAAAACTGCCATCAACCTCCCCTGGAAGTCTGAGAAGATTGTGGTGTAGCCATTCACAATTCTACAATTCTATTAAGTATTACATTTCAATATTAAGACTGATTGCAATTATTGATTTTTTTTTTGAATTGCCCATTAAAAAAGATTGAGTTATAGACAGACTACTGGCTATATAGAGCAAGTAGTGGAGGGATACTATACTAATGTGTGCTAACCCTGACTTGCTGGCCCTGCAGCACAGCAGGGTTAGCCCTGACTTTCAGGATTATCCCCAGAAAATGACCTAAGCTAAGGGCTAACAACTACCTGTTTGAAAAAGGGCTAAGGAAAAAAGTAGAATTTGTGTCAAGGTTTTGTTTTCAAATAATAGTCCTCTTTTTGATATGCAATCTGTATTTTCTTGTTTTGTGTTTACATTCCTTCCTCCAGAAGCCAGTGTCTGTTGACAGCTAACACTAGCAAACTAGCAAAATCAGCAAGACGATTTCATGCCAAGACAAAAATTCAAACAATCGACTTGCTCAGGTGGTCGAGTGACCCTGGTCCTTGCTGCATGTCACCCCCCCTGGTTTCCTGTCTGTCTCTGTCTGGTAAATAAAGGCTTCTATGCCTAAAAAATCTTGAAAAAAATTCAACCAATCAAATTAGTTGCAGGCTGACACGGCAATGTTCCCAATTTAGTGGTTTGTGAAGTCTGTTCAAGATAAATTTGACAGAACATTCCAGAGTGTAATGGTTTTAACACAAACTGTTGCTAAATTCGCTGAGGCATTTATCAGGATTCCAGAACAAATAAAAGAAAAGCTAAAAAAGAAATGTGAAAATGAATATAAGGATGTTAAGGACAGTAACTACTGCATAGATTACTTATCTGTTTTCTGATATTGTAGATGCTGTCATGAGACAGTACTTACATGCATCAAGGGACTTTTACTCCCAGGAGAGTACAAGTGAGGTGTGAAACACTTCGCCCCAGGCTTACCCTTAACTAATAATGTGTGCGGAAAAAAGGGCTAAGTAAGCTGCTAGCTAGCTAAGAGTGTACAATGTGAAAAGCCCTAATGTGCCAGTGTGAAAAGCATTTATAATTCCATAGTTTTAGTTCTGAAGGCCTTAGTTCAAGACTGTAGTAGGTCTAAAATCCAGTCATAAGGAGAGCGGTGAGAAATAACATGGGAGGCTTCCAAAACATCGAGGCAGACCTTCGCTGACTGTCATCCCTCACCCACAATGACCCTGATGACATGCAAGAAGTACCACTTAGCAAGCAACATTGAGCACTTGCGTGAAACACTCTCAGACACTCAGGATAACAGCAAAGCCTCAGCAGTGCATTTCCCTCAGCATCACCTTCTCTGCTCTCAAGTGTGGTGCACTCCTCAAATTCCCAGCATTCCATGGTGAGGAAGAGGCATGCACAGAGAAAGGAACTGCTCCCTCTAACTGCTAGAAACACATGATACACTTCACACTTTCTCTCTCAACTTCTTGAATGGGCTTCTCAGAATTTGGGCTATTCATCAAAGACATTTGCAACACCCTCTTAAACTTGAGCTTAAAAATAAAAGCAGCTCCATTTGGTTGTAAAATGAAAGCCATGAAAATGTATTTTCACCTCAGTAAAGAAAATGGTCCCTTAATTCAATTTACTTTGAATTGAATTTAGCTCCCATTCTCTTACTATTAGTCTGCTTCACTCTGAGTGCTTGACTCAGCACATGGTCAAACCAGAGTTTCACACACCAATATTTCAACAAAGTTGCCATAGTCACATTAGCAAAAGTCCTATCCCTCACACTACCAGATCTGTCAACAGATTACAGAGAAATACACGGTAAAGGCAGAGAGAAAGGCTACAAAATACTTAAGAGCAGTGTCACCTGGAGAGACTAAAAAACACAGGAAATGATAACTACAAACTTGTACAAAGCAAAGAAGATAAGTAAGTTTTGAGTTTGCAAAATTCAGAAAATTAGAATCACACTGGCAAAGGTCAACATAACTCAGAAACATAATCCTGACCTAAATGTAATCAGACCATAACCCTGCTGGAATTGGTCTCAATGAACACGCTATTACAGGCAAAGTGGCTAAAGCTGAAACTAGTCAGAGACAAGAAAGCTTCTGTTCTCGCTGATATCAGAAAAACAAATAAAAAATACTGTATTTCATTTTAGTTGAAGGTTTTTAATCTGATGTTTCCCTTTATTATAGTGGGCATTATTATATGTAAATGAATTACATTTGATACTAGGCCTGGGTGATACCAGGAAAATATGCGATGTGCGATTACACTGTTCAATATTGCAATGACAATATGACCTGCGATAAATGTTTTTTTTTTATGAAATATCAAAAGGGTACATATTAGCTACAGTACATTAAAAACATATCTTTCTGTTTTAATATTTACAGCTAACATAGACCACAAACATTTAATAGCCTATGCCCATTGAATAAAGAAATTGAACAGTTATTTGTATCCAACATATGCTTTTTTTTTTAACATATTGCAATTAAACAAGGCTCAAACCTGGCTGTTGGCAAATTCAAACAATTTCCAAGACTCTAACTAAAAGATATCTGGAAGAAAACATCAATAAAATAAATTAAACATGGCAACTGGAAAATTAAACATTTCTCCCATTATAAAGATGGAGACCTGCCGATGCCATCATCTTGCTAAAAAGGTAGCAATTACAGTTCTATAATGGAGAAAACTTAAAGAGTAATGTAGAACCACTAAATCAAGAGAAAGGGAGATTTATTCATCCCAAAACTCCTTTAACTCTTCTCTTATTTCAAGTTCTTACACAGGAATACCAACGTGTTCACTTTGCTAGGTTTCAAGCAGGAGCGCTGACATGTAACCACATTCCCTGACGCGCTCAAGAGCCTCTCTGAGGGCGAACGAGTGGCTGCGCAGTCGCGTTCACTAAACTCACTTAAATGGACGGTTGCTGCAGTCATTTGACGTCATGCGGACTCGGTGTTGTCGGCTGTTTAGAACCTTGGCTGTCTTTGAATTGTTTGTGCAGTTCTTTTTGGAGGTGATTCAGGTGTGATGAAGATTGGTCGTGTTTCCCTCTTAGTTGCCACAACCGCCCCACGTTTTACACCGCACCTGGGCTTGGTCGACGTCGTCTCGTTTGAACCCAAAATAGCTCCAAATGAGTGAGGAGCTATTTTCTTTCGCCACCAGGTCCACCTCATTTTCCTCGCGCTCGCTAGTTTTCTCTGCGTCATCATCCACGTAACGCGCCTGCCCTCGGCTCCACCAGCTTGTTAGTGTCCGCTATCACCACACACGCCGTATGGAGCTGACACCACGGCCGAACACGCAGCTAATTTAACAACGTCGCATGTGATTGGTTTATTTTCGCAGCATGTGAAAATGAACTTCTCATCGTGGACACCTGACTTTCGCGATGTGTTGATCGCACATTTTGATATCGCGATAACGATTAAAATTCAATTATCACCAAGCCCTATTTGATGCATTGCTAAAATTGTCATTTCCATGTTTTTTTATGGGAAGGTCACACATTTGATAAAGTGGGATACAAATCCAAATTTAATTAATAATAATAATTAATTTTTAGTGGAATTTTATTTTTATAAGCTCTGTCCAGTAACCCAGCCTCTTCCCATTCAAATTTGTTGCATTGATGGCAAGAAAAGCTAGGGAAAGTTTAAAAAACATTTTGTTCATACTGCCAGCTAGACACCAAGTATTTCTTTGAATAAAATAACATTTGAATCATGAGGTCAGACACAGCCAAGAAATTGGCCAAGGAAACTGTAATCAGTGTAAGTCTTATTTAAGCCAAATAAAGAGCACAATCAGTTTCAGTGGGTAGAATTCAATTAACCTAGCCAAACAAAGGGACATCCTGCCAGGCTGACTGGACTGAGTTCAATGTTTATAAGAGCAATTCGTAAGAGTGAAGCATGTTTTCATTTCTGGACTGAACACACATGTCACTTTTAGAGCTGCCAATAAGACCAGTCAGAGATCATTATGGCACTGGTCCAATTAAAGACATATCCAATGAGGCTGAGGAAGGGTAGTTGGTTAAGTTGAAACTGTTTTTGCAAATTGAGTATCATTTATCATGTGATTCATCTATTTGCTGGGAATTAAAGTGTGAGTGACTGTCTTTTTAATTTCCCTCTATATCTATGTTGTGTTTGTATTGCAGTCTAGCAGCAACAGTGTGCCAACAAATATGATGTTGTTGGAGACCACAATTCTTTTAGACTGTGACTATGACAACCGTGGGTTTTTACAATAACCATTACACTAGAGGTACTGACCACCTCTCAGAAAGCCAAGATACCACTTAAATGGCTCAATCCTGTCTTCTGACCATTCGGATGTCTTGAAGTGAAGACTATGAAGCCAAGGACACATTAGCGTAATGAGCAGACAACACTCACTAGCTAATTCTTAAGGTATGCCTATTCAATCTAATGTAGTCAAATCTAACAGCATTGAATTCTACTGAAGTTGGTACTTCTACAGTATTTTTTGAGCACTTTCAGAAAGTTACAAGTTCATCCTTATTACTTAGGTTGAAGCATACCCGTTGGAGACTTACCAATTTCTAGGCCTCTGGTTTTGCTGTTTGCACCTTTCTTGAGAACTGCTTATCCAAACTACTGCTACTCAACACAAATTGTGTAAGATTGTCAAAACTTTCACATTAAATTTAGCTGACGCTTCATTAGGTATACGTTGCTGTGGAGGGAGGATGAATACAAACCTCTGGCTCTGTGTATAAGAGAAACCATCTATCATGTTATTCCATTCCTTTGATACCCTTTTTAAAGTCTAAGTTATTACTCTAAAAATTATTCTAATAATATGATTAATCTAAAAAAAAAAGTAACTCAAAATGAGTAACTAAAATAGTGACATTGTATAAATCCTCCAATCAACATTATCGATTTCCCCTTTCAATGTAGTGTAATAATCTATTTTTCTTTAGTAATTGACTCAAAATTAATTTTGTTTGCAATATTTATTTTGAAATCATTGTAATAATGAAGTTTAAATTGAGCCTAAAAGGAAAATATTCATACTTGGAAGTACATCAAGATTTGGTGGTGTAGGTACATAATGTAGAAGCTTAATCGTGTTGTTTTTGTTTGATCTTTTTTTCACTTTTATTGAGAATCATATTTTCAAACAACTACCTGGAAATGTTTCAACTCTTAGAGGTGTTCATTTGTTTCAATTCTGTACCCTACTTCAGTAAATGAGAATGTGACCCTTCCTTCCAAAGTCTACTGGATTACATTGTACTGGTGGTGTGTAAGGAGAGAAGAGGCAGCTTCAGAGCAAGTGAACACTTTTTATCATGACAAACCATTTACTTTGAGAAGTAACATTTCTAAGCCAGTAAAACATGTTCATGAAAAAAAACAAACATGATTGATGATGCAGTCCCAGAAAACCCTGCTGTTAACCGTGTTGGTTTATTCTTGTTTTGGGAAACACTTTCAAAATGACGAGTAGCACATCTAGGCTAATACCCTAATAACGGGCAGTAAGACTATTTTAGGGTGCATGTCACTTCAATTTGAAACAAATAGCCACTAGCAGCCTCTGGCTGACACAATGACAACCTAATTTTTGAAGGTGAAATTAAAGTTTGGTTTAGAGGTCGCTGAAGACAACCACTGGCAAGGTCTGTAGAGAGTAGAAATAAAGAAGAGAAAGAAAATCACACAAGGAGCTCAAGAGGTTTGCAGATTTAAATCTTACTGATTTACAACCAAGACAGAAGCTTTAAGGCAGGATACTTGTTATCCCTCATCCATACTGGCAATGCAAGAAAACCAACTAGCTGAAAAATACATGGACCAATTAATCCATCCATCCATCCATTTGCTATACTGCTTATCCGTTAAGGGTCAGGCCAGGGGTTGGAGCCTATTCCAATTAACTTCAAGCAAGAGGCAGGGTTCACCCTGGACAGATTGCCAGTCCGTGGCAGGGCCAACACATAGAGACAAACAAACATTCACACTCACAGTCACATCCACGGTCAATTTAGAGTCTGTGATTAACTTGCATGTCTTTGGACTGTGGGAGGAAGCCGGAGTACCCGAAGGGAGCCCACGCAGGCACAGGGAGAACATGCCCTGGGTTTGAACCTGGAACCCTCTTGTTCTGAGGCAACAGAACTAAACACTGAACCACTGTGCGGACCACTGAACCACTGTACGGACATACCAATTAAATAAAATGGAAACTCATACATGTAATAGTCTGTCTATTATGTTTTAAGGTGACATTATGCTTTTCCATCTTTTCAGATTTGTGAATATGTTTAAAAAGTTGGATGCTTGTTATAGAGAATGTGGAAGTGTCATATCATGAGGTAGGTGTGTGTTAAAGTAATCCCCGGGGGCAGTTTCAGGTAGCTCTGCACTGCTGAAAAAGCTCGGATTAGGAGAGTTTTTTCAAAAGTCTTATTTTTTTACATTACAACTTCAGGGGAAGCTCCATACATGGCAAATCACCTGGCCCTGGTCTCAATGCCCAGTGGTGTAGCCACCCACACCACTCTGCCATGGAAGTATACAGTGCAGACTACAGAGCAACGGTGTTGTCCTCAAAATGGCTAACGGAAAATGTTTTTTTGGGTGCAAGCACTTCTTATCTTTGCATGGACTCAGACAAGCCTGGAAAACCTCCTGAGGGAGGCGTCCAGGGGGCATCTTCACCAGATGCCCAAACCACCTCAACTGACTCCTCTCGACATTGAGGAGCAGCAGCTCTACTCTGAGTCCCTCACCCTATCTCTAAGGGAGAGCCCAACCACCCTGAGAAGGAAACCCATTTTGGCCACTTGTATTCGCTATCTTGTTCTTTTGGTCATTACCCAAAGCTCATGACCATAGGTGAGGGTTGGAACGTAGATTGACCAGTAAATCGAGAGCCTCGCCTTTTGGCCAAGCTCCCTCTTTACCACAACAGACTGGTTTAGCACCCGCATCACTGTGGATGCTGCACCAATCCGCCTGTCAATCTCCCGCTCCATCCTACCCTCACTCATGAACAAGACGCCGAGATACTTAAACTCCTCCATCTGAGGCAGGACCTCCTCCCTGCCCTGGAGTGAGCAGGCCACCCTTTTCCGGCTGAGGACCATGGCCTCAGACTTGGAGGTTCTGATTCTCATTCCACCCGCTTCACACTCACCTGCGAACTGCCCCAACAAGAGCTGGAGGTCGTGGCTTGATGGACCTAGAGAGGACCACATCATCTGCAAAAAGCAGAGATGACATCCTCCCGCCACCAAACTCAACCCCTCCACCACCCCGCTGCACCTAGAAATTCTGTCCATAAAAGATATGAACAGAACCAGTGACAAAGGGCAGCCTTGGTGGAGTCCAACCCTCACCGGGAACAAGTCTGACTTACTGCTGGCAATGTAGACCAGACTCTCACTCCCTCGGGTAGAGAGACTCAACAGCCCTTTGTAAGGGGCCATCCAACCCAAACTCCAGGAATACCCCCCACAGGGTGCCCCTGGGAACACGGTCATAAGCCTTCTCCAGATGCACAAAACATATGCGGACTGGTTGGGCAAACTCCCATGCCCCCTTCAGCACCCTAGCGAGGGTCAAGAGGTGATCCACGGTTCCACAGCCGGGATAAAAACCACACTGCTCCTCCTCAATCTGAGGTTCGACTATTGCCCTGACCTTCCTCTCTAGTACCCTGGCATAGAACTTTCCAGGGAAGCTTAGGAGTGTGATCCCCCAATAGTTGGAACACACACTCTTGTCCCCTTTCTTAAAGATGGGAACCACCACCCCGGTCTGCCACTCCAAAAGCACCGCCCCCGTTGTCCACGCAATGTTGCAGAAACATGCCAACCAAGGCAGCCCCACAAATCCACCCAGGGTGGATCTCATCCACCCCTGGACCTCTGTCACCGTGGAGTTGCTTCACTGACTCAGTGACTTCTGCTCCAGATATTGGACTCCCTTAGAGATAGGGTGAGAAGCTCGGTCATTTGGGAGGGACTCAGAGTAGAGCTGCTGTTCCTGCATGTCACGAGGAGTCAGCTGGGGTGGTTCGGACATCTTGTGAGGATGCCTCCTGGATGCCTCCCTCAGGAGGTTTTCCAGGCATGTCCAACCGGGAGGAGGCCTCAGGGTCGACCCAGGACAAACTGGAAGGATTACAACTCTCGGCTGGCCTGGGAACGCCTCTGGAAGAGCTGGTGGAAGTGGCCAGCGAGAAGGCGGTCTGGGTTTTCCTTGCTGAGGCTGCTGCCCCTGTGCGACCCAGACCCAAGCAGAGGCAGACGATAGATCGATAGATTACTCGATTACTAAAAGAATCTATAGCTGCAGCCCTAAATAACTTATATCAAAACTTACACTTAATACCGAATTTCAGTGCAAAACAAAACTCACATTCACATCTACATGAAATGCTGGCAGTTTCTTTTTTCATCTGCACACATATGCACAGTTGCAGTAGAGTTTGTCATGACAGCCCTAGTTTGGCCAGCCACAATAATATCCTCTTCGACTTTTCACTGTTCCACTCAGTGGAACCCACAGGACATGTTCGGAACACCAAGGCAAATTTGGGGAGAGTGTCAGAGTAATTAGATTCCCAACAGCAATCTTTCTGTGAGTCATTCTTATGTGTTTAACTATGAAAAGTACAATTTTAGTCAGACTAACATATTGTAGTTGTAGTCTCACACTAACTAGACTTTGATAATGTTATGTGTGTCATGACAGCTGGTTAAAAAAAAGACAATTAGATACTAAAGTAGATTAAAAAGTGTTTGGAAACAAGATAACTCACTGCACTGTTTTTAGGGTTGTAAATTATCCATCTATCTGAATCAATAGCAACCAATCCTAATGCATCAATGTAACGCAGAAACATCAGTCCATCAATGTTGCATTTCTCTCCTCTTCCAACTTTTACTTGACCTTTTTCGAATTACTTCTGTTGTGTTGACATTTACTAAAATAATTATCTTTTCATTTGTGAGAGTTTATAGTAATGGAACAGATCGTTTCATATGGACTGCAGATCCCAACAATGAATTGAACCTGTCCTTTGTAAATAATCAAAAGAAAATCCATTGAGGACAGCACACAGATCATTTCCACATTGACAGAGAAAGCCTTAAAGGGCAAAAGGTGATGATAACAAGAAAAGAATAAACAGATTAGAAGCAGTTCATAGGAAATGCAACGAAATTTGAGCTTATTCGACTGTGTGCATGTTGTGAATCTCATCCATACGCTGAAGCCTCTGCAGTCAGCCAGACGTTTCGCTCTTATGGCACCGTGGCAGTCTAGCTGTCCTGCATATGGCACTAGCTAGTCATGTTTCTATTACACTTTGTCATCAGACCATTAAGACCAGTGAATTGACTAATTGCTATGATCCAACAAAAGAGAAACTGCTCAAAAGATATTTGTAAATATATAGTCAGTGCTAGAGTTCGGGGATTCACGAAAAAAAATTAAAACCTATGTCTCCATTAATATTATTCTTTTATTTGTACAAACTTACAAAGATGAGTCAACATTGTCACAGTCACTGACTACAATGGTTATTCTTTCACTCAGCATGACTTAAGCTCGGACTTCGTGCCCAGAAGTGATAGTTACTGTTTAATTAATAGCAGCATGGCTCTGATGAAGCATTGATTGCAAGTAAAGTTAAAAAAAGAGGAATGTATTCAACCTATTCTAAAGTTGTTTTGGTGTGTTTGTTTTAATATCCAATACTTCCAAGGATAATTTTAATCAATTTAGTCCCATGTTTAAACAACTCATTCTTCCAAAACATCTAACATGCAAACTGATTGCAAAACCTTTAATTTCTCCACTATTTGCCCACTAATATTGTGGAGCACTAAGTTTAATGAGCTGAGTGCAGAGGATTTCATAAACGAAGAGTTAATTGAGACACCAGGAAACATCCAGGATAGATTTTCTGTCACCCTGTAGACTAGACTAGATATTGACTTTTATAAACCCAGATAATATACATTTACAGTTAAGGCATACAGGAACTTGTACACACTTTGGGGACAATATAAGCCCTCACCAGAGATTGCCTTTTATGTTTTGATTGGATCCACCAGAGGAGCAAACAAGGGTACTGCTGAGGATCTGCTGCATGATGGTGTGTTCAACAATGAGCAATAATTCTGTCTGCATCGTGTTCCTTTGATGAAGTATTTATACTGAAAACATTCTCTATGCTGCACCCTATTCAAGCTAGCATAACTCAATATAAGGTGGAAGACATGTGGGTAACCTCTTCCAAGAAATAAGTAAAAATGTCTTTTTGTTTGTGTGGGGTTTTTTTTTTCTAGTTATAGCAGCAACATTGCTTTCAGCCATGTTCACACTGATACTGCCTTCTCATTCAATTTGAATGGAGCCCATCTGCTGGTACAGCGGATGCACCAAAACAGGGAATTCCACCAAGAAAATCCAGGGCCAGCCTTTTAAGAAAAAAAATTTATCCTTGTTTACCTTGTCAAAAAACAGATGTCACAGTTGAAGTAGCTCATGGCACACATTGTTTTCAGGCACATTTTAGGAAGTAATCAGTCTTGTATTTCTGTTGATTTATCAGCTGAAGGAACTATCATTCCTTCTTGCTGATAACTTGATTTTTAGTGGTAGCAGTCTAATTTTGATAGACTTCTCAGTTGTTTTGTTTTTAGTTTATCTGTTCACAATGTGTGTAACATTCACCAAATGGCTACTGATTCAGAGCACATGCTAGCATTTGACCTAGGTGCAGTTTCAACATATCAAAGGTAGGGATGTATTGATCCGTTGTTTTTTTTTTTTTTTACCCTGATACCATTCCAGTTCTTTCATACTAAGAGTCTGCCAATACTGATCCAATTTGATCTGATATGGTAAACATATCACACAATTCAAGTAGGGCTATGTTACTCAACCAGCTTATGTATAAACGTAACAGTTGAATAGCTATGGGGATGTCTCCATTTACTGGTTAACCAACCATTAACATTGTAAGGTTAATGTTATTAGTTCAAAGGTTAAACGTCTGGGTTACGGTAGACATACGAATCAAGTCATTCATGCAATGACATGCTGGGTTGCACAGCCCTATTTCACAGTTTCAAAGAAAGATACTGAATAGTGATAATAATAACTTGGATTGGTATAGCACATTTCAAAGATTCAAAGCCGCTGTGTGAAAGGGAGTGCCGAGTATATTCCACTGCCAGAGTAACACAATAAAGATGCTCCTAAAAGTGTTAGCGAGGTGCTATCACTGCACATCATTGTGGAGGTGTTTTTCTCTGCCATGAATTGATAGAGTTCCCATGGAACTAATGGACAGCATGTTGTCATGGATAAATTACCACTATAATAAGTAAGGACTCAGGTACAACTGGCTGGTTTCTGTCAGCTGTACTGATAATGGAGTAAGTTTATCTTAACTTAAAGCCTCTCTGTGCGTGGCCCTTGAGGAGTGTGTGTGTGTGTGTGTGTGTGTGTGTGTGTGTGTGTGTGTGTGTGTGTGAGAGTGAGTGTGTGTTTTCCCATTTGTGCATATATTAGGGGGGCTGAACAGCAGGTTATAAGGTTATATACTATTGTGCTTTACCTCATTTCATGTTTTTCACCACTGAGGATCTGGACTTAGATCCTGGTTCTTATAGAGACACTAAAGTTCTTTCATTCACAGCAGATGCAGGTGTCTGACATTGTGTGTGAAATCGTTACTTTATCTTGTTGCTTGTGCTATGATTTGCATATAATGCATCCTAGCCCCAAGATGAGAGTCTGTGTCTAGCTAATTAAGCATTAGCAACAAGAAAAATGGCTGGATTGGCCCAGTACATCAGATCTGATTAGATTCAACCCCAAATGTAGGAGTTAGTTATGATTTTCTACTGGACACTCTGTTATGAATGACTATACACACACACACACGCATATATATACACATACATATATATACATATATATATACACATATATATACATACACACACACACATATATACATATATATACATATATATTATATATACATTTTATATATGCATATATATATACATATACATACACACACACATATACACACACACACACACACACATATATACACACACACACACACATATATATACACACACACACACACATATATACACACACACACACACATACACACAGGAACTAGATGAAAAGAAAATGGTCAATTTTCAGTGGTAAAAATTAAAGCAATGTTGTGACTCAGCCAACATTTCAAAATTTCCATTCTAAGCAACTGTGTACTGTAATGCCACTTTCTGATAAGAATTTAATCAACATGTTTATGGAAATGTTTGAAGCAAAGCAGGACACTTTTTTTTTGCTTCAGGTTATTTACTTTGCAATATTCCAAGGGTGCCTTAGTGTGGAAAGCTCAGAGATGTTGAGAATCATGTCTGGACTTGTGATTGTGTACCAATGTTGGGACCCTATCAAATAAAAAACACCTCATTTTACTGGTGCAGTTTAAGGTTGCCATACCATGAGAATTAAAAATGTATTCCCATGAAGATAAAGAATGTAACCCGAGCATGAAACCAAGCTCGCTGTTAGTTTAAGTTTGCTTACACCAGTAGATTAATTCCTGTAAGTGGGAAATCACTTCACAATAGAGAGAGAGCCTCTTCATCGCAAAATATTTTAGTAATGTGTCAAAGAGCACTGGCCTTCTAAGCTTGATGTAGTCAGTCATCCTCTGAAATCGCAGATCTTTGGGTGTACAACATGCAGATTAGGACAGATGAATTGATCTTTATGAAAATAAACTAGAAAAGAGATGAAAAAAACATAAAATGCTCAAAAAAAGGAAAAGGGAAGCAACCATACTGAACATTGACTTTTGTGTTTTCACAGTTTCCTGGTCAGAATAGATACCGTGTCCACTTTAAGTTAAGCATAGGCCTGGGCAATATGGACTAAAAATAAAATCTCAGATTTTTTTCACAAAAATTCAATTCACGTTTTTTTTCCCCAATTTTGTTAAGAAAATAAGAAGTGGAAGGGACAGAGAGAACTCAAAACAAGTTCTGCTCTTATCAAAAACTTAAATAACCACTGTATATAAGGGTACCATATCTTTCGTGATGTGCTAAGCGACCACTTCAGTGATTGCTCTCCATCGTGCCCCTTTCTTATCATACAAGGTCCCATGGGTAAATGATTCCACCAAGTTAAGCTGTTTTTCGTGGGAGTTTGTCGGTTATAGAGGTCTTGTTCCCCTGCAAAGAGCGGCATTTCTCCCACTTGACTGGATGCCTCTGTTTTAGATGCTGAAATAAGTTTGTTGTGCTGCTGCCTTTTGCAGCATGCAGTCACTTGTTCAACGTCTGTCGCCAAAAACCCAAACCAGTTCCAAACCACTGACGATTAGTGTTGTCACGATACTGGAATTCACACTTCGATACGATATTTTGAAAAATATTGATATTCGATTCGATTTTGATACTACGCGATGTTTTTTATTTAAAGAAAAATAAAGAACTTTATTCTTGAGGAAGAGAACTTCTTCAAGTTATTCTTTACACATTAACAGTGTGCAACTAAGTTTTAATATATGTAACCGACCGACGATTAGCTTGAGCTACCGCTCGCTAACAAGACAACATGTTAAAGTAAACACTAATAGATGTGATAACTCTAGGTAACACATACTTCAAGTTCTACTGTTACCAACCTCTGTACCTCTAAATCTATACAGGTCCGGGTGTCTGCCTTGGAGGTGCTTTGCTACATTCGTCGTGTTTGCTCCTTTTGTCGGCACAGTTCTGTTGCATCTCTTGCATGTCAGCTTGCTGCTGTCCTTTGGCTTTTCTTGTTCATCCGACTCAAATCCAAAGAACCTCCAAACAGCACTTCTGCTGTTTTGTTGATTTATTAAAACTGGTTGCGAAGGTCCTGCAGATGCCAACTCATGGCAGCTTACACATATAGAGCAGGTGTTTGTGTAAGCGAGTGTCTCTGTCTCTACGAGGCAGGAGGGGAGGGGCTGCTGCACGATGGCTCGCTCCCCAGGGCAGCGCTCTGTCTGTTTGTGTGTGTGTTGGCGGCGGCAGTGCATGTGTAAACAGGCAGGTAGAGTATCGATACATCGATACTATGGAAAAGTCATTTTGTACCGTTTTTTTATTTTTCAAAATCAATATTTAATCAATAAATTAATATTTTTGACAACCCTACTGACAATACTACTCCTTTCTTAGAAACAAACTTCTCGCTCTCATTAGCCATGTTGCTGCTATGCGTACACAGGAAACAAGGGGGATTGGTGAGGGGGAAAACTATGGAAACTCCTGGGGGACAAAAGGTGCGCCATAGCAAGAAGAATAAAAAGATAAAAAAAAATTTTTGAATTGTCCACAACAAAAACTAGAATTAATCGATAGAATCGATGTATCGCCCAGGCCTAGTTAAGCAGCTGATGGACTACCCGTCGGGCTCATATCCCATCTTGGCAAGACAGGGGAGTCACCAGCGGATGGTGACCTGACTATGATGTTGCTCTACATAGATTAGTTGACAGTTTATCGGGTTTTTTTGCACCTGTGCATAATTATGTGACTGTGCAGGCTAATGTGTAATCTGCATATTGTCCTATTTAAGGAGCAGAGGAAGCAAAGCAAAGGGTGGGCCCTACAGCATGATGGAGCATCTGTGCATACTGTTGTATTTTCCTCTCTGTGTGTATTTTAAAATATCATGCAAGAAAACATTGATGGAAACTGTAATATTAAAAAAAAATCCTCTATTTCATAGAAAAGGGTTCTATGCTCATATTACTGCCATCTTCTTACATTACAAGGCTGTTTTTCATCTCAAACAGACCTAATGCGCATCCCCTCTTGCAACATTTCCAAAGAATGCTTAAAATTTGCTTGACCACAACATGAAAACACAATTCATGCTGATGAGAACAGTCACTCTTCTAAAGAAGAAGAGAGTGAAGATGGAACCCCAGATATATAGAAGATAATAACCGCTGTAAATCTGCTCATTCATCACATCTCCCTTAGCTTACTGTCAATTAGGATCCTAAAACAACAAACAATGAACCTGAAATCAGCTGCTTTTAAGCATAATTGGAATTCTTTACCCCAAGCAGCCAGCGCATACCTTGGCACCTGCATGATTTATTTAACTGTAGATTTAGTAGACCTTGGTGGCTGGCATGGGTTTCCTTCTGCAGAACACTGCTTAGCTGTCCAATCATCAGTCTTACTGGATTAGGGAACTACATACGCCATAGAGTTTTACAGCTTTTCATTCCCTTTCTCTATTTATCCTCCTGCTGGAGAGACTTGTTTCCAAAATCTGCCCTCCTGTGCCCTGGCTGTTAATCTACTCAACCAAACCTGTCCACCAGGACTCCCCCCCAACAACTTTTCTGATGTGCTAATAGCCGCACCCTTTCTGTTATCTCCAATACAAACTATCAATAAAACAGAGTGACAATGATAATCTCAAAATTTCAAAAACAAGTTCCCCTGTCCTTTTTGCTCTTGGATTCTCCCTCTTTATCTTGTTTTCCTGTCTCTTTATTTGCACTCACTCTCAGTAGTAATGTTGGACGACTTTCTAATGTATGCTAAGCTACCGCTGCCATGGTAACCACGGTGCAGGATTTAGACCAAGTTCAGGTCTGGAGGGGTGGTGTAGAAGGGGCAGGTGGGGGGCTTATCAGCCTTCACAGTAATCCCCCCGCCCAAAAAAACTAAAGATAATATAAAGCCCACATTTGCAAAAACACAGACAGATGTACAATTGTAAAGCCACACACACACACACAACTAATCCAGTGGTGGGAATAAAGCCACTTCAAAATCCGAGCAATAATGTAGGGGAGGGAAGCCTCTGGTTAACTGTTTGGATGACACAGGGACAGCAGCATGTGCAGGCAAGGGTCTATTTTAGAGAGCTCTGGTGAAAATGTGCCTTCACTATTGAAAAAAAAAGAGGTGACTTTAAAGAAAACAGAAAGGAAACTACTGTGAAATGAGTCACTGCAGTAGGCTTTATTCTCTGTCTCTGACTGTACAGTTTGTGTCAAAGGAGATCCCCACAACGTGTAGGAGATTAGTTGGAACACTTTGATGGAGAGCGTAACAAATGTAATATAGAGGAGATAAGTGATATCCCAACTGCAAATAGAAGGTGATGAGAGAGCTCTCAGTGTGTGGGGAAAGATGTTGATTGTGTGCAGTTATTGTCTGCACATGTGATAGCAATGTTTAAGGACAACTTCCTCTCTTAAGTGTGCATGCGTATTTAATACAGGTCTGTAAGTGTTTTTGTGAGTGTCGATGCTTGAGGGTGTTGGTGTGAGTAAGTGTGAGTGCATGTGATGACAGTGCACGGGCATGTGGGTGTGCGTATACAGCTGTGGTGATGACGTAAGGGGCTGAAAGCTGATATACGCGGCCCCTCAAAAGGAGGCAGTGGTGTTTGTAGCTGGGAGTTGACTGGCTGAGTCAATAAAGGAGAAATGAATGAGGGCAATCCCATGGTGACATTTATTGATAGCTGTCACCTAGTTGCTATGGGTTGAAGGGGTATGGGTGGGGGTTAAACAGGAGGTGGGGTGGTGACAGTGCAAACTCACCCTATCAGCTCAGCTATACTGTAGCACCCACTCAGTCACGTCTACCGATGCATCCCCCTCCTCCCCTGCAAGCGCATACGCTGGTGTCATTTCTCCTTGAGGCATAGAGGGAGCCAAGTAACACCCCCCTTCTATCATCAAAACACACTCAAGCAAATGCATGTGCACGCTCACATGCACACTCATGGAAACAGCTACAAGCAGCAAATGCCTCACGTCTGGTGAGTCTAATCATACAGTGCACACACATACATGAACACAGAGTACCAGATGATTTCTGTTAGCATGGATTCACACACAACACATTCACAAACACTCCGAGCCCCCTACTCTGACTATAAACAAACTAGCATGCTCACCAAATCACAGCCTAAGGTGTGGTCCTCCTCTCCACACACTCTCTCTACCCTCCGCACTCTAATGAAAAGAATTGGTGGGGTCAGTACATGAGTGTGTGCCGGCTTTGTCATGTGCTCTTACCTGTCTAAGATGTCATGGCTGGACGTGGCTGAAGCTCCCAGCAGTCCTAGTGCTGCACTCCCCACCGCTGCGGCAGCCCCGCTGCCTGCCTCCATGATACTGACTCACTGCAATGAGTAGCCTGCCAGAGAAGCTTGGGGCGGGGGGGGGGGGGGGGGGGCAGTAGAGGTAGCTCAGGAGGGAGAGAGACGAATGATAAAAGAAATCACATGCAGAAGCAAGAAGCAGGGTGACGAGAGGTGGGAGAGAGAAACGTGTGGAACAGTGACAGAAGAGACTGTGAAAAGATGTGTGGTAAACAAGAGAAAAGGGGAAGGGGATGGGAAGGCAGAGAAAAAAAAATCATTAACTGTGTGCAGAGTGTGTAGATCAAATAAGTCATGCTGATGGAGCTTAGTAAATCAGGGTTTTACTTGTTAACACATGGCTTTTCTGGCACACACATTCCTGTGAATCAACAGTTAGACACCAACATTGGCCGCCCTGCTGTCCTGTTGGGCCTACCGTCCCTCGACGATTATATCCTCAACCAACAATCTCAACGTTTTTTTCTAGCCAATCCATTTTTCAACTAAGGTTTTTTTTTGTTTCAAGTTTCAATCTAAGTTGCAGCAGTACTGAGTAAACATGCAGTTCCTCACCAAATTTTTCATACCAATTCATTATGCAATGGAAAACTTTACAACACATTTTTGCAAAGAACAACAGACTTGCAGACACAAAAAAATTGTTCATATTTACAAAAGTATGGCTATGTTTCTTAAATGAAAAAACACCATTAAATTCATGAGAAATTAATAAATCTACCCCAAAATCAAATTTTTCCCAATCTGACAATGATGAAGAGTCCTTAAGCGGAGGCCCTTTTGTGGGGATTAGCAGGGGATTTACCTTTGCTACATGGGAACAACTGGCACACACTTAAGATTTCAAGAATAACGGTATAAGAGCACATCATTGACCTCAAGACCATGTCTATGTATAAGATTCTCAACTGTCCCATATTACCAATGCCCGGATATACTTTTTCATCAGATAATTCCTACATTGTAAAATGTTATAAGCTGCAAAAACCGAAACCAATAACTGTTTCCAGAATGAAAAACCAAGAGTATTGACGACTGAGTCTCTTGTACTACAGTCGGTTGTTAACAGAAAAAGCAACAAAGCAATTAAAGTTTGAATTCTATCTCAGCAATCCAGAAGTCTTGACTTTCCAAAAGTAGTATTTATTATCTATACCCTTAGTCATAGCTAAGGTACTTTTCAAAACAAAATGTTTTCAGTCCAAATTGTTCCATACAACCATGTAATACAGAATGGCATCATTTGCCATCATTCACTTGTAAACACTATGTCTGACATTATTTGTATCTGTTAGTCTAAACTCAGTAACTTGAGTTATTTTTGGGACTGTCATCATTGCTCTGCTCCTCAACCAATGAATCATCACTGTACCCATAATCCTTGCAGAGAAGCTCCTCTTGGGGTGAAAATGTGATAATAACGACCTGCAACGCGACAACCTCTCAATGAAATCTAAATGTGACACTGTCATCAGATGACAATAGATGACAAGAACACAACAAGAATGACCTTGTAAAGCAGAAAGGGAGACAAGAGTCCATATGGCAGTCACCGAGTATGTACTGTGCAGTAAATCCAGGAGGAGGATGCTGGGGGGGCTGGAGGAGTAGGAAGTGTAGGAGGAGAGGATCCTCACAGTCCGTGGTAAAGCAGCTGCTTTTACATCTGAGGGAGAGTTGCTGGGTTTATGTAATCCCAGGGCTCAGTATAAAAAAAAAGAACCATATATAATATACATATTTACTATACTATATGTTCACATGAGACTGTCAAGAATTGAAACAACGCAGTGTATCTTCTGAAATTATTTTCTGTAACTGTACCTGGCATCCCTTAATGCTTAGTTTCTAAGTTTCCCCTCAGTGGTTGACCAATCTTTGTTCTAAAAGAACAGGGCAAGAATATAAATTATAGGACCAATAAGACACTAAATTATCACTTTGGTTTGACCTGTGATGACATCAGAACACCCAGCTGTGCTGCTGCCTGTGAGTCTAGGGGGAGGGTGGATTATCAACTTGTGAGACTGGATACAAATTAACTGCTCAAGACAACTGACAGGTTACCTACACTTTTTCTCAAACCAAATGCAAATACTTATGTGATGGGCAGTACATTTCTGAGCTACTCAAAGCAATATAGCTGTGGTCTACAACATAAAAATCTCAAAATATCAAACTAAATCACAACATGATTTTTTTATATGGTGTTTGTCAAGGTTTTGGTGTCTTAAGGTGGTATTTTAGAAGGATCTTTTACCATTTTTAGCAATTCTCAAATGGGAAAAAATAGTTCAATTATGAGGCATGATTGTGCATGGGAATAGAAATAATGTAGGATCACTTAATCACTTCAAACTTGGAATATTCGAATAGACACACAGCCAAAACACAATGTTAATTACATATTTATAACAAGAAACACTTCATAATATAGATGTTGATTATAGCTATGGCATCCACTATCGCCCCAATCAAGAAAATAATTAGTCTATAATTCTTCTCCATGGGTTAAAATCAAACCAAAGCAAAATTTAAAAATACATCACAACCCATAGTTTTATTATGATCAGAATGCAATTAAAAATTCAAGCACTTTCCAACACTTTATTCAAAACCTTAAAAACTCCACACTAAATTTCAAACATATTCCAGGAATTCCATTATTATACAACCCAAATGTGCAAATGAAATATGCTACATTACAAAAACCATGGAGGAAGGGTTACTTGTGGATGCAGTCACAGGCTCCATGTTGAAATTCATCTCATTGGGTAAGCTCTTAAATCACCCACAAAAGCTGCCAGGTCACACAGGAAGGACATAACCCATCAGACAGGGCTGCTGTTTATCTGTGCGTCTCCATGTATATGCTGCTGTGGGCTTCAAAATGTACATTGCTTTTGTCATTTTGTGTAGAGCAAATATATAGTGTATGCATTATTAGCAAGAGGAAGTGAGAGTGTGTATACCAGGCAGACAAGGCAAGCTGAGCGTCCTGCAAATACCTGATGCAGCAGAAAACCCATAAACTTGCTGACCTCGAGAGAGGACTAAGACCCAGCCAACAAAGACAGAATTGTAAGGAAACTTCTCTCATTCTCATCAGGATTGCCATATAACTGGAAATATCATACATTTTCCAAGATCTTGGTTTGCCACAAGTTTAAGGCAAGAAGTATCACAAGCCCAAAAGATGCAATTAGTGTCCAATTTCACATCCCCTCTTCTCAGTTGAATTGCTCATAAAGAATGTATTGCAGTGAGCCGGAGCATATCAAATGAAACAGCACAACTTGACCTGTCCTTACAGCTCTTTGCCTACACCTGATTCTCCCTTGAAGAAGTTACAAAGTCCAAATGTCTTCAGAAGCTACCATATACCAAAGTCAAGAGCAGAAATTATGCTCAAAGCATTGTAGAGACATCTGGTTTTGAAATCACAAAAAAATGTCTGATACAGATCCGCTCCAGAATATGCTTCATCCAAAGAGTCAAAGATAAAAACAATGACATCAATTAGGCAGTAAGCACACATTTAGTCAAATGGATAAGTCACAATGTTCCAGCACCAGCCACAATTCTGATCTTTCCTGAGTCATGCCTTTAAGAAATCTCTCCCCCCGATCATCTTATGTTTAGATAAATGTAAAGCCTGAAGTTGATGGAACTCTTCATGAATTAATGTGAAAATAGCTCAGGGCTCATTGGGTTGAAGCAATATTTAGCCAGAAAAGTGTAATTTAACTTTCAAGTCCTCATAAATAGGTGTCTTGTGCTCCTGCATCTCCTCTTTATAAACCCAGAATGCAGAAAGAGCCAGCCAGGTATATTTACCTTGAAGTAAATGGCTATCCTCTCAACTTAACACAAACAGCAAAACTGTCCAAAAATGTTAATTTACAAACACTATGACTCTTCAGGTATAACCCATGTCTCCTTTATCTAGCCGTACGCTCAGGAATCCACAAGCATTCTGATTTGAACAAAAGCAAACACACTATAACCCTTCCACTTCAATCCTTGTACAAGGTAGTGCCAGACGCAAAGTGTTAAAGTGAGTTCGTTTTAAGCTAAAATCAGTGTTTTGAATTACTGTGTGTGAATTACTGAGCATGCAGCTAGATAAAGAAGACATGCCTATTTGTGAGTACATGAAATACAAGAAAATACATTTTTTGAATAATGTTGCTTTAAATCTGCACAATACAACAGTGAATGCCACATTAAATTTAATTCAGACCAAAGTTTAAAAAAAAAAAGTCTATTAATCCTTGCAACTGCATGCTTGGTACTGTTTACAATCAGTGTATCCTCATATATTTGAGTAGCTGTGCTTCTACAGTGGAGTGATGCCATGAGCCTTTCCCAGCTGCCTTCAGGTGAGAGGCAGGGTTCACCCTGGATGGGTTGCCAGTCCATCGCAGGGCCAACACATATAGACAGAAAACCATTCACACTCAGTCACACCTACAGTCAATTAATATCCCTTTCACACTGAAAAACGCGTATCAACGCGGGTTTTTGTACCCGCGTTTGCTCAGCATTAGGGTGCATTCAAGCTTCCAGTAGACGCGGGTCTGAACTCCTGCTGTGAAGACTGCATGCCTGTGTTTTCTCTCTCTTAGTGATAATGCAGCACTGTGGTGCAGTGGTTAGCACTGTTGCCTCACAGCAAGAAGGTTCCAGGTTCAAGCCCCAGCTCAAGGATGGGGTCTTACTGTGTGGAGTTTGCATGTTCTCCCTGTGCCTGTGTAGGTTCTGTCCAGGTACTCCAGCTTCCTCCCACAGTCCAAAGACATGCAAATGGGGACTAGGACTGGACACTTTGACACACGTGTTTCTGTGTGAAAGGGGTATAAAAGTAAAATGGAAGCCAGAGCCTTCAGCTATCAGGCTCCCCTCCTGTGGAACCAGCTCCCAGTTTCGGTCTGGGATGCAGACACCCTCTCTACATTTAAGAGCAGACTTAGGACCTTCCTTTTTGATCAGACTTGTAGTTAGGGCTGCTTAGGGTAGCCCTTAGATATCCTGCTATAGGCTTAGAGGAATGGAGAATGGAGAATTGTTGGATGTAAATTCATTGAAGGAGCGTGGTTCTAGACCTGCTCTACCTGTAAAGTGTCATGAGATAACTTTTGTTGTGATTTGGCGCTATACAAATAAAAGTGACTTGACTTAGACTGCCAGGGGATCACCCATGGGGCACTGGGCTTCTCTCTCCTCCTCTCTTTCCTCTCTGTCCTCCTATATGTGTCATATATAAATCATACTCAGTGTTTTTAATCCATCTTCTTCTCCAGAGCCTTCGGGGTCCCCGCATCCCAGATCCCGGGTGCTGCTGGAGGAGGCTCCAGACCTGAAGAGGCTCAAGAAGCCAACCACAGCTCCACCTGCTCACGTCCCCATCTGTCCATCAGTCTCTTCCTTTTCTCTCTCTCTTTATCTCTGTCCCCCTCTTTCCATCTGTATGTCTTCCTCCATTATCTGTCTTTGTCTCTGCCCCACCTTCCTGCCCTCTTCTCCCCCAACCAGTCAAAGCAAAAGGCCGTCCCCATCGAGCCTGGATCTGCTCGACTTTTCCTCCTATTAAAAGGAAGGTTTTTATTGCCGCTGTTGCAGGATGTGCTTGCTCATGGAGAATTGTTGGGTGTAAATTCATTGAAGGAGTGTGGTACTTGACCTGCTCTACCTATAAAGTGTCACGAGATAACTTTTGTTGTGATTTGGTGCTATACAAATAATTTGACTTGACTGCCCAACAGTGGACACAAATGAATGAAATTGTTTCTGTTATGCAAATCTAAACATTGTGAACAAACACTGATGAAAAAACATTAATCGAAAACCCTGTTCTGTGACAAACACAATACAACTATCAGTAAATAAAAAGAACTTTGAGAAAGGAGAACTGTGACAAACTGTGACCGGATGCTGCATCACAATGTGCAAGCATCTTTAAAGTCTCCTGCTTATAAATAAGTGCCCCCCCCCCCCCCCCACATGAATGTGCTATGAATGTGTGATGACCACAGCCCTTTCTCAGTAACCACCCCCACCCCCATTCATTTGCACGCAGTCTGTTCAAACATATTGATATGCAAACTAGCCAATGATGTCACCCAAGCACCCCTGAGCCAGTCCTTGGAGCAATAAGCATTTTTCTGTTCTCCAGTGTGTGTAAGTGTACTGTTGAGTCAGATAAGATCACAGTATGTAACCATAATTTGGTGTCCATTATACACAGCAGAGAAGTAATTTGTGAAGCTTGTTCAACTGATTATCAAACAGGTTTTAAATCACCTTTGAGTATCTCCATTGCAAAATAAACTTTCCTCCTGAAAGTAAGACAACCAGGGCAGTATCCAGACACCTTCTGCAACAGCACTGAGAAGAAAAGGCACATGCATTTGGTCTCTTTTTCATGTGCCAATTTCTCTCCATCTCATGAATGTTTTCATAATTGAAATATAATGCAATTGCACATTATGGAAGGAAGGATGGGTATCCAGGATTGATGGATCAGTGTTGGCTAAATATAAAGCCAGTCCTAATCCAACCATGTCTTGACACTATTGTTGTCTACAGTGTAGTGTCCACTTCCTGATGTTACATTGCTGCACTCCTGTGTGAATCTTACTTTTCACATTAGCGAATGACTCTGAGGTTGAAATAAATTACATGAATGTTCAACAATCAGATGTTAATAATCCTAGCAAAGCAATATATAAATCATTCATTGAGCAGTACACTAATTTTTGTCAGTATTGACACCAGCTGTTAGGTTTGGAGCAACTCGCCACATGAAGAATATTTATCCTCACTCCATAATTGAAAAAGACAATTGAAAATCCACCCACTTACATATTAAAATGGATCTATTCTTTTTACTCTTCACGTATTGATGTAATATGCCATGCATTTAAATGACAGAAATGCCAACTTTTCAATCTTTTCATGTGTCAGCATGTTTAGAAGGACAATAATGAACCTTGAGCCTAAAACCATTCAGCCAGAGTTAGAAATCCCAACCAACCCCAGTGACATCATGTACTGCAGGTGGAACCTGGGTATTTCAGGTTTAAGACCTGACACTTTGATTGACTATGATTAATTTGTGATGTCAAGTGACAGAGCTCACAAATTATATTTCATTTTGAACATAAACTTCTCCTAGGTCTATGTAAAAACCTCCACCAGGTTTTGTAAAAATCCAACCATTTTACATAGTCATGCTGACAAAAATGGTACTCAAAACATACCTTTGGTAAAGCTAATACTAGCAAGCCAATGTCAGTTTTTCACATTCAAGAATTCATTAACATCTGATTTAACTAAGCATTATAAACTAAAATAGCAATGATTGCTGCATTAACGTAAATTTGAGTCATATAACCAGGCTGATTGTAGGGGTTATGCTTGCAGTAAGAGCATATTACATTGAGGGGCAGTGCAGAAAGACTGACTCCATGTAAGACAATAACTAGACACTTGACTGGAATTAATCTATAAATTAAACTGAGAACCATTAATCAGCATTTCATCACCCAGAAGATATGAAATTCGCATTTGAGGTCAACTATGGGATGAGAAGTAAAACAGTTTCCCATCTCGAGCCTGCTATACATTAGTACAACCAGTAAACCTAAATTTAGGTGACTCTACAACATTCTGTGCCTGTAAAACAACAAGCTTTACATTTTCCAGTCTGGATTTCAGCCCTTGTCAGTAGATTTTGGTAAAATATCTGTCCTCTTGCTATTGTATCTTCCTGCTTCATTTGATATGGTTGCATGTATTCATAGACAGACCCGATCTAACATAACCTTAAGTTGTTTGAGTCCCTGTTTCAACTGATGACACATGGAGTTCCTCATAGGAGCTGATACATAAGACAATGCTGACCACCTCCAGATCTAAGCTAAATATCTACCCATTTACCACTAATTTTCATTTCAATAAAGTGTATTTGCTTGACTGATGTATTAACTGGGTTTACATGGAGCCTAATATTCTGATTATAATCAGTTTAAAAGCCCAAATAGAATAATAATGCTCCATAGAAACACCTCAGTCAGAATAGGCAGGCCCATACTGAATTAAATTTCAACTGATTTCAGAAGGGTAGTTAAAACCTTTTCATAAACCATTCAAAATCAAAATCAGGGTTCCAAGTGCATTATCATCAAGCTGTTATTGAAATAAAAGCATAAAAATAAAAACATCTGGATCTCCATCTTCATCCTTGCAGTTGATCAACTTCATAATTTATTCATCTTTTTGCGCATCACACATCTGTTCTGATTAGACATGTCGGTGCATGTAAGCAACTGACTAGTCCAGATCATATCCCAGCAGCTGCCCTGAAATCCTCAATCATGATTTCAATCACAATGAAAAATGTGCATGTTAACCCATCTATTCACTTTAATCTCTATTTTTGTTCATTGTTATAAATAGGAGAAAAAATGTTCTGAAAGGTCACTCAAAGATACTCAAAAGTTACAGAGCCATCTGTTCTGTCCAAGTGTCCTTGAGCAGCTTGACCATTGGCATATATAGTGACAGGAAGTGAAACAGTAACATATTAAGCACCTCACCTGAAAAAAAAAACTGTACCTTAAAAAAAGTACCTTAAAATTCTTCTTCTAACTTACCAAGTCCTTAACAATCAGGTACCTTCATATTTGACAGGGCTCATAGTACCCTAGTACCCAGCTTCAGCCCTTTGCTCCCAGGATGCAGGGTTACTTGTGGTTCCTAGAGTCTCGAAAAGTAGAATGAGAACCAGAGCCTTCAGCTATCATGTTCCCATCCTGTGGAACCATCTCCCAGTGCCGGTTCAGGATGCAGACACTCTCTCTTCATTTAAGAGCAGACTTAAGACCTTCCTTTTTGATCAGACTTATAGTTAGGGCTGCTTAGGCTGGCCCTCAGATATGCTGCTATAGGCTTAGACTGCCAGGGGATCTCCCATGGTGCACTGGGCTTCTCTCTCCTCCTCTCTTTCCTCTCTGTCCTCCTGTATGTATTATACATAAATCATACTCATACAGTATGTGTAACCAACTCATCTTCTTCTCCAGAGCCTTCGGGCTCCCCACATCCCAGATCCCGGGTGCTCCTAGAGGAGGCAACAGACCTGAAGAGGCTCAAAGCAGCCACCCGTAGCACCACCTGCTCACGTCCCCATCTGTCCATTAGTCTCTTCCCTTTCTCTCTCTCTTTCCCCCCCAACCAGTCAAAGCAGAAGGCCATCCCCATTGAGCCTGGACCTGCTCTACATTCCTGCCTATTAAAAGGAAGGTTTTTGTCACCGCTGTTGCAGGATGCGCTTGCTCATGGAGAATTGTTGGGTGTAAATTCATTGAAGGAGTGTGGTACTAGACCTGCTCTGCTTGTAAAGTGTCACGAGATAACTTTTGTAGTGATTTGGTGCTATACACATAATCTGACTTGTAACTAATGACTAAAAAAAAAAGATTTGTCAAGCTCCTCTAAGAGCTTTTTTTTCTAGCTGCTCATTAAAACATTTTGAGGAAAATCACCTTTCAAATATTTCAATTCACTGTTCATGACAGAAGAGGGAGGTTTCCACAAGATGTCGGCCTTAACAGATGACTAATCATTTAAATCAAACCAGCTACTTATTAACTACAAGAATTTTTAATCCTAATTAAATGGATATGGGGTACATTTTACTATAATGTTGGATTGAAAATAATATGAGGATGATGACAGAGACATGCCTATCAGTTCCACCCCCAGAGGTGCTGTATGTGCATTCAGCTGAGAGGCTGCGTTGATTTGACCCAACGTGTAGGTCAGTGTCTGAAAAATATTAGCAAAGTAACTGAGAACAAAACACAAAGAAAGAAGAATTGCAATGACAGAGCCCCCTCATTAGAAATGCTGCGTCAAAAACACCAGTGGCATCAACTTGATGCAGAATGGGGGTTGCAATGGTATGAGATATTCATGGTATGAGAAGTAGCTGACTGTCCAAGAAAATGTTGGCCAATTATTGATGAAAATGTCAGATTTCCCCCAAAATATTAAAATATAAGCTTTATTGTAAGAGAATATCCTACAATAATAAACAATACATGATGATGTACACACTCAAAAGTTACAAATTCTGCCTTTTATGATTTGTTCATGTTCAGTTTTTTTTCCCATCCCCCATTTTGTAACCCACTTTTCAAAACACCCTGTGCAAATTTGCTACGATGCTGGGAACTACCGGTGCCTTATAGGTACTATAATTTCTGGCAACCCCAGTAGAGCCCCAAACTGGACTCATCCACCTGTGCATGGCCCGTTAGAAGACCACGTCTTGTCACGAAAAGGGGGAATTCCACCAGTAAGATGTAACGCGTGGGAGGATCACGTTATTCCCACTGATTCTTTCCCCTCCCATCAAGATTGACATTCCAGCTAAACTGAGACAGGACCTTATGCCAAGCAGCATTGAGGCTCTGTGGTTGCAAGTTCATTTACCACATGTCAAATCATTACTGATAGGATGTTGTTATCGACCACCAAGCACTAAAAGAGAATATATAGATACATTGTGTGAAATGATGATTGATGTGTGCGACACTGGAAATGAGGTTTATTTGTTGGGCGATCTGAATATAAATTGGCTATCTCATGAATGTCCACTAAAAAAACAAAGTTGCGTCTGTAACTAATGCCTGTTCTTTAACCCAAGTTATAACACAAAATACACGCATATGTACAAATAGTGCTGGGAAAATGACATCGACATGGAAAGATCACATTTTCACTAATGCTGTTGACCTCTGCTCTAAGGGAGTGTCAGTTCCTATTGGATGCAGCAACATAGTGGCCATTGCAAGGAAAATAAAAGTACCAAAAGTGGCTCCTAAGCTGATCTATAAGAGATCATATAAGGGTTTTTGTCAAGAATCATTCTGTAAAGATGTAGGCAATACTTGTTGGTCAGAAGTATATGAGGAGACAAATCCAGATGAGGCACTTAAAGCTTTTGAAAAAGTATTTTATCAAATTATTAATAAACGTGCAAAAGTGAAAAAAATTGAGAGTGAAAAAATTTAGGGCGCCATGGATTGATCAAGGTTTGAAAGAGTGCATGGTTAAAAGGGATGAAGCAAAACGTGTGGCAAAGATGACTGGTAACAAAGATGACAGGCAAATCTACTGTAAACTGAGAAATCAAGTCACCAATATAAATAGGAAAAACAAAAGGATGTATTTTAAGTCAAGAATAACTGAATGTAAACATGATGGGAAAAAGCTGCGGAGCACTTCAAATGAGTTAATGGGACGAAAGCCCAATTCAACGCTGTCATTTATTGACACTGGTGAATCATTCTTAACAAAGCCCAGTGAAATAGCAGATTACTTCAGCAGTTTTTTTCATTAATAAGGTAGATAAATTGAGAAATGAAATGACATCCACAAGAAACGCATCATCATATTTTAATATAGAACAAAAGATCATGACAGATAAGAACTGTCATTTTGAGTTAAAGAAAGTAAATGTGGGAAAAGTGCAAGAGTTACTATTAAGCATCGATAATGACAAACCAGCGCGTAAAGATGACTTGGATGGTAAACTTCTAAAAATGGTGGCCAGTGATGTGGCAGGTCCTGTCTGCCATATATTCAATGCCAGTATAGCAAGTGGTGTATTTCCTGTGCGGTGGAAAGAAGCTAAAGTAACTCCTCTTCCAAAAAATATGAATGAGAATTTCAGTGGAAAAAACAGTCGTCCAATAAGCTTGTTACAAATTCTCAGCAAACTATTAGAAAAAATTGAAACCGAAATATTCAAGACTTTTTTATGGAGAATAAACTGTTTTCAAACTTTCAACATGCTTACCGAGAAGGACACTCAACTGGTTCAGCACTAACACAGATAACAGATGATTGTCTAAGACATATCGATAATAAACAGGTAGTAGGTGCATTATTACTTGATTTTAGTGCAGCTTTTGATCTTATAGACCATACCATATTACTGAACAAATTGAAATGTTACAATTCTACAAATAATTCAATTGAATGGTTTAAAAGCTATTTGTCAAACAGGAAACAGTATGTTTTTTATAATGGAAGTTATTCACAAGTGGGGAAGCCACAATGTGGTGTGCCAGAGGGCAGCTGCCTAGGGCCAGTTCTTTTTTCTATTTTTACCAATGACTTACCATTAGTTTTAAATCATACAACACCAGTAATGTATGGTGATGACACAACCTTATACATGCCAGCAAAATCACTTGGTTATTTAACTGAAACTACGAAATCAGAATTAGAATCTGTTTTAACACGGGTCGAAAATAATAAACTGGCTCTCAATCTATTAAAAACAAAAGGTATTGTATTTGGATCAAGACTTGCTTTGAAAGATAAACCACAATTGAATATATGTATAAAAGGAATGCAAATAGAACAGGTAGAGGAGACAAAACTGTTAGGCATTACTCTAGATAGTGGGTTAACATGGTCAAAACAGATTGACAAGACTGTTGCAGCAATGGGAAGAAGTCTGGCTGTCATCAAGAGATGCCGTTAATATATGCCACAGCAATGTATTCCCCAAATTGTGCAAACATTGGCCCTCACTCATTTGGATTATTGTCCAATGGTCTGGTCTAGTGCTGCCAAAAAAGGATTTAATGAAACTTCAATTGGTCCAAAATGAGCAGCACGTATTGCCCTGTGCTGCTCAAAAAGGACAAATACCAACAGAATGCATGCCATTTTGGGTTGGCCGTTGGTGGAAGACAGACTTCGTATGTCCCTTGTGTCATTTGTCAGAGGCATCATTGCATCCAGAGTTCCGACTGTCCTGTATGGTCAGCTCAAGTTTAGCTCCAACGAACATACCGACAACACTAGACATGCTGTACAGGGACTCTTTATACTTCCAAAGTCACAATCTAATACAATGCAACACAGTCATGTGCAGAGCAATGAAAGAGATAAATAGTATCCCATCACAACTCATACAAGCAAATACTAGAAAATCTGTTTTTAAAAAGAAATTAAAGAAATATTTCACTCAGCAGTAATCACTTTTGATCATGTCTGTCATGTTGACTGTATTGGCGTCATGGTCAGTTTTGATTGACACATCGGAGATGTTTCCATTTAACCACTAGTGATGAAAAAAAGATGCTTGAAAGCATCGTGATTCAATAAACTCCCCTCTTGACTGCCTATAATAGAAGCTGATATGCAAGATAATAGGGCTGCTATTATTGATAAACCAAAACCTGAAAACCATTTCTAATTCCAAGTCATTTCTTTTGCAGTTTTACATTCCACAATTTTGGACAGAAGGGACATTGAGGACTTGGCTTTATCCTAGATGATAAAAGGCAGGGGTTGCAAGCTTTTTCCCCCCTCACACAGAAATGTGATGAGGAATCAATCAGGGAATCAATATTGGAATTATAGCTTTCCTTCTTTATTCTTGTTTTACAATGAAATACAATATTAGATGGAAGGCATGCCAATGATATTTCATTTTTGGCATCCCCTCAGCCAGAGACACAGAGTGATACTATTTGTTATCATGACATAACAAGAGCATGTTGATAATATGTCAGCTGTGCATGCTTCTAGTGCTGGACAATAGATGTCATAATGTGCTGGCAGTAAAAACAATCATTAAGACTAATGCAATCAGAACCACCTTTTGGATTTCAAGTCAAGCAAAGGTTTCAGTCCAAAATATACTTCTAAGTATATTAAGATTTCTGATGTAAATCCTTTGCTGATCACTCATATTTAACCAAAGATATGGAGAGAGGTGTTTGCATGTTTGTGTTTGTGTGTGTGTGAGTCTGAGTGTGTGTGATTGTTTCTGAAAAGCTTAAATGCACTCCACTTGGTTAAAAAAAAAAAAAAAGACCTTCCCGGGTTCCCTGCTATGCTTGTGCATTTGGTTTAAAGCCTTGTTAGTCATTGAAGCCTGTTTAATACACTGGCATGTGGTTAGGTCTCAGGGGATGACGCAGAGGATTTGATGAACTAAACTGCATTTGGGTTAGCATCAGGAAAGCTAATCTCACAGACAGCGGAACATATGATACTGCCAGCCAAAGTCGGAGCTAAAGCAATCCAGTCAATATTGGTGTACAGGATGTAGCTTGAATTAAGGGGCTTAAACTATTGATGCATTTACACTATTGAAAAACAATGAGGTGCATTACAATTTTGAAGAAAAAGAATTTTGACAGAGGGCTACTGGAATATAATGTGATACAAACATCCAAGCATCAATTTGTCATAAACTTCCCAATATAAACTATATTTCAGAAGATAGGAATACCAATAGGGCAAGCTGAGGGAACTGAACCACCTGCAAATTAGAACAGCTGCAATTAGCCAACAGATCATCTGCTTCCAGCTTCATAAATATGAGGAGTTTCTACTTTTCCTCGACATGGATTAACACTCCATTTAAGTATCTTGAAAACAAGACTGGGCAAAAATTATTCAAGAGGATATGGCTTTTTAGAAAATATAATGCAAGTTAACAGGCACAGGTAAAGATTGACCTTGGTGGAGATTTAGAAGCTGTTGAGGGGAGAAGGGTAATAAAAGTGGTTTCCTAATTAGCAGAGACTAAAATCTGATAAGGTTCCCACTCAACTTGATACAACAACTAAGAGACCACACTTAGTGAATTACAGGAGAAGATAATGCAATGAAAGATGAGATGAAGATCTAAATTAGTGAAGAAGGAGGGACGCAAATGTATACAGAAGGGAAAAGAAGCAACCAGACATTTTCATTGACTTTGGTGTTCAGTTCCATTGTAACTTGCTTCCACATATATTGATTTAGTTATTCTATGCTTGTGTATTAAATTGCGATTTGTAAACACCTTCAACGTTATATCTCACTTAACCATATCTCTCCTGAGCTAAAAAATACAGTTCATCTAGAGATAACAGTGTAACTAATGTAGAAAGGTCAAGAAAGAAAAGAACTATTATAGGTGCATAAGGGGAAGAATGCCTCGTGAAAATTTCAGGAAGCCTTCATGTTATAGATCAACTGCAGAGATGGCTTTCAGTAAAACTTATTAAATTAGAATTAAATTGTCCTCAACTTTTGTGGGCTCTGAACACTTAAATAAATTGCAACTTAAAAAGATACAATGGCCACAGAACAAAGAAAAAATCTTTAGGGGGACACAAGCCCTTATTGTTCACACATCGTGTGAGATGGCTTCATCGAGGTTGTAACAGTGTCACATGTGCAACTGAACAACGCACCTCTGGATGGCTGGTTCATTATTTTGAGTACTCCATTATCAGACGTTATTGATGAGTGCTTTCACTTTGGTTTGTTTTGATTTGTTTAAATGAAAACTGTTGAATATATGAGATAATTTTATTATTACTATTGATAGTCCTTATTAATACTGTTTCACCGACCAGTCCTCAGATGGGGGAAGGGCATCACTCAGGGAAACGTGTCCTCTGAGACCCTTTCTCCGACTTCATTACTGAGTCGATCACAAAAACTACACCCACTTAAGTTCTTGAATGAAATGGGGGGCTGGCTGTATAGGGGTGCCATGTGAGTGTCAACATTTCTAACCATTCTTTGGGAACCCCCTAACCCAAGAGGTATCCAAGATTCTCAGTCAGGCAGTCAAGAAGCTAAGATTTGTTGCCATTTCCTAGCTGGAGATCAGCCGCAAAATATTTTGTATTATTCAACCCTTGAGAACAGAGAAGCTCAAGTATACTTTTCAGAATAAGATTGCTTTTTTTGCTCTTCTATGACTGTTCATGCACATGTGAGCGTCTATTAGGCTAGAATGTAGGTGTTCAAACATAAAATCATGTTTTATCTAGCCAAGCCAACAATTTGCTATTCGATCCAAGGGTACAGATGTAAAGACTTGTTTTAACATTGGACATAAATTCAGTGACAGATACAGTGTGTGTTGATGCTGGTTGCTGTGCAATTCAACAGTAAAGCAGCAATACAAGTGACAGAGGCGCAGCGGTGAAGTGTATCATGCTGCCTTTCCATGATTGTAGTTTTTAGCCTCTAGAACTACTGCAAACAAGAGTCAAAAAGTTTGTCATATGCACAGTTAGAAAAAGCTGTTTACATTATGCAATGAAATTCTCTCTTTACTAGTCTCCCTATACACAACAATAACAGTCAAAATGCCATAAAAGTTATAAATTACCAACAAAAATAACATAACAAATAAAGAATAAATCAAAAATTAGAGTAGTGAAAACCTGAGTTCTGAACTTGGGAAACATATGCAAAGAGTTATTTACGTGATCAGGATATTCACAGCATTTAGGTTTTGTTTCGTGTGGGAACAAGATGACATCCAAAAGTGGCTTGGTTATCTCAAGTAGCGAGCATGTCAGCATACCAAAATACACTGATGGCCTCCCAGGGCCAGTGTTTACTGTAAACTGATCCAAGCCTTGCTTTACAGTGGCCCATGTGTAAATTGATATATTCCTTTTTATGAAACCTCTAAAGCACTAAAAGTAAAGTGTTCCAAACAAAAATGGAGCTTTTCTTAATGTAAATTGTGTTCGTCACTGAAATATACTGAAGCGCAACATTGTTGTAATACTTTTCATACACCCACATGGTGAATGAAAGCTGTTGGAACAGCTAGACTGTACATCACTAGAACCCAGAGGATTTTCTCAGCACTGTTCCACTTTTGGCCCAATCCTCTTGAGGGATTTTCATTTAAAATGTATTTTTCCCACAAATACAAACATGATAAATGCAAGCAATTCATCTCTGAACACATTTAGTTGCAGTTTGACCATCAAAAGTCCACTTTAACACATTCTCTGACTCATGTGATGACTCCTTATTGGGGTCTAACATAAAAGAGCAAAGCTTTATTTTTGATTTGTGGCAACTTCTCTTAGAAAATGTACTTAAATTAGAATAAATGAACAGTTTTATCAAAAGCTGCTCTATGAATCTTATATAAAGCACCAAATGAATGAGAGAAGGCTCCATAGAAATTGGGAGCAGCAGCAAATCTGTCTACAAATCATGTTAACAAAGCATTCCGTTGTAAGCTCATTCAAGTCAAATAGTAGAAGTACCAAAGGAGGTTGGAATTTGCAGTTTTAATTATTCAGACAGGCTTATCATATGACACTTACTTGACAGCTTTACTGGAGACTATTATTTTAACTGAAATGTTGACTTCGCAGCAGCTATACATTATAATTACTTAGCACTGCAGAAACAAAGCAGATATGGGAATGAGAGAGGTTGAGGCTTCATATACGCCCTGTGTGGCCTCTGCAGTGCTTGTGTTTAATAATGGCTGTCCCTCTGCATGAGTTAAAGGTGTTTTGCTGAAGTTTGTCACCACTGCTGTGTGAAATGGGCGTCTCCCTGCCAAAGTGCCGCATGCTGACTCACTGTGACAAGTCCAAATAAAGAAGTTATTTACCAGGAGTCCCAAGTTATAAATCTGCTGGGAGGCTGTGCTGACAATGCAGGCAAGTTCAGCTTCAACTAATCCTCTGCCCAAGTGTTGTATTTCCCATGTCTGTTATCTTTGACAGAATTTGCGACAACAGAAAGATGGGCTTGCAAAAACCCATGGCTGAGTGACTGGGTGCTCCCATGCATGTCTTGTCTTCATTACCTTCCCTTCTGCTCTGATTAATGAGGCAAGGATGTCTTACCAGTGCTGCTCTCTGTCAGCACAAGTGCATCACTGAAATGATAAAATGCAGTTTGCTATGGGCCATTAATCTGAGACAGGTCATCCTACAAATATTCTGCAAAGTCAATTGCTGCACACCACAGGGTGCCACCTTAATATCACATATTACCTGTCATTGTCAGCTTCACATCACTTGCAATGATTGGCATTAGCAATGGTAATTTTTGTCTGGAGTTAATCTCTGGGCACTGCTAACTGCTCCGTAGAGGATGGGTTAAATTCAGAGGAAAAATGTTGCTGTACATGTGAAAATAAAGACTTCTTCTTCTTTTAGCTAAACTAAGGCGATGTAATATGCAGCTTTCTTGAATTTTCATATCAAAATAAAGTACTTCTAAAACATTTGTGCCATGCAGTACATCAACATCCATATGAAGTTCTATAAAGCACACAGAGAAGTTGCAGCATGGCAGCAGGCTCTATCTGTGGGACCTGGAGCTCATCGCCCACAGACTGAACCCTGGGAGGTAATGCTGCTAGGCCCACTGGAGAGGCAGGAGTTTAAGAGTCAGGTCTACCTTAGGGCTGTTCAATTAATCAAAATATTATGGAAATGAAATAACGCAATGAGGTAAGTGTGTGTGTGTGTGTGTGTGTGTGTGTGTGTGTGTGTGCGCGTGTGGGGGGGGGGGTATGTCTAAAGTCCAAATGACAGAAGCTAATAATCATATTTTCAGGCTGTGTTAGAAAATGCTTGCTTGCTTGGTACAGAGTCAAAAATAAAAAATACATACACATATATATATATATATACACACACACATATATATATATATATATATATATATATATATATATATATATATATACACATATATATACACATATACATATATATACACACATATATATACACATATTTATACATATATATACATATACATATATATACATATATATATACACACACATATATACATATATATACACATATACACACATATTAAAATATATATACACATATATACATATATACACATATATACACATATTAAAATATATATACATATTAAAATATATTCATATTAAAATATATATATATATATATATATATATATATATATATATATTAATATTATGTTAAGGGTCGCGGGGGGGCTGGAGCCTATTCCAGCGGCTTTCAGGCGAGAGGCGGGGTTCACCCTGGAAGGGCTGCCAGTCATATAGGCCAACACATATAGGCAGACAATTATTCAAACTTACAGTCAGCCTACGGTCAATTTAGAGTTTCCAACAGCCTCGTCTCCATTTGCATGTCTTTGCACCATGGGAGGAAGCCCGCGCAGGCACAGGGAGAACATGCAGACTCCACAGAGAAAGATCCCGTGCCCGAACCGGGGCTCAAACCCAGAATCTTCTTGCTATAAGGCGACAGTGCTAACCACTGCACCACCATGCCACCCCAGATACATACAATGTTTTCTGAAACTTCAGTCTGAAACAGGAAATCTTCAGAAATATTAAGTTGTGGTTTTTTTTACCCAAAAGCCTGATGAATATTGCTAGAGAATTGGAAGGCCAAATAGTGTCATTGTTCAGCAGCAACTGAGTTTAGTATTGAATTGGTGCAGTCTGCCCTTTTTACTGATTGGGTAATAAAATTTAGTAGCTGTGAAAACAACAGGGTGGTGATCATCGCTTAGGTTGCTTTTCACAGTCTTTAGTGTCACTGGGCAGCTTAAAACACATAATTCATCAAGGCTAAAGAGCATCACTTTTTGTGACACTTGAAAACTGAAAAAAAAAACTCACTGTTTAAAAATTCCACGCTACTTCTGCGGTTTCACATTTACTTGGCCTGCGTGACAGTTTGTAAACCACATTTTAACCCTTTATTCTAAGCAAAACACATTTGAAAAGTGCGGTAATGTGGAAACATCACCCTGCCAAAGCCCAAACACCCACCACAACAATAACTAAACCCGTGGAAAACACTGCTAATGATGGGAACTGTATTACAGGCCATAATCAAATCAAGACGGCCACTGATCACATTTAACCTTGTTCAGGGTTCAAGAGTTTCCTATCCAGGTGGAATCCAGGACTTGGGGGAAAATTTGGGGGAAAAAATCTTGTTGCGATTTTCCTGACAGATATTGGGACTTGATTTGGGTTTTTTTTTTCTCCAAAAATAAGTTCAACAGGTACTGTGAAACAGTTTAAAAAATGTGATGGTGCATTACCACATGTAACCATCAAAGTTTTATCTGCTCTATCTTATAATGCAAGGATGAGAATTTGAGATTAAGACTTAAGAAAATGATCGCATTCTTATTCCTTTTATAGAAAGTAGGCATTAGATTCAGCTTCATTGACCCATAATATGGGGCTCTATGTTTATCCTCCTTTCTGTTTCAACTTCATAGTCACCACGGTCCCAGATACAGGTTTTGCTCGACTCATTTGCTCCGTTTGCAGCACATAACTACTGTACACGCATTGTGCCCTGGTTGCTTTCTGAATGTAGGTGACCAATACAATCAACAATGTACCAGAACATCACCTGGGTAGTTCCTGAGTTGCTGAACATGCTTGGTTTTTATTCTTTTTTCAATGTGTATTGGTCTCAAATAGGGCATTTTGCCACTGTCTTCATGGGGATGAGCTGATCATTCAAAGCTGGATTATCAAAAATCACAACGAGAAACAGGTTCCTTGCCTTATTTAAGTGATACTTAAATAAAGCAAGAAAATGACAAGTCACCACTTTAGTGTCCATGATGTGGCATCCTCTACTTGCGTTTCAGGCAGAATTGGCACCACTTGGTAACTGTTGGTAACATAAGCAGTGGCTTGGAGTGGCCTTGGGTCACTTCTGATTGGTTAGTAATGACTATTACCCAAGGGGGCACAATTCTGACTGATTAGCATGACTGTCACACAACAAAATACCTCTTGGCAAAGGCACAGCAACGGAAACATTTATACCTTGATTAAATCACACACTTTTCGATTGGCTAATGAATTTGTCACAAATCGGGAATTACATTTAAAATGCATTATTTGTTCAGCCCTAAAATCTAGACACAATTTCAGATATTTTCATTTATCACGTGCCACCACCGATGACAAATTTCAGCCCTCTTCTCCTCTAGAGTTGACACAACAGGTGGTAATCTGAATCTGTCTGATTAAAGAATTGAAAAAGAGTGTTTGTAAAAAGTTTCTCAGTTGTTCAGTTTTAACAATGACCTTTCATTACCTGTCAACAGCTATCTATGTTAAGCGAACAAAAACCCATGGATGACTTGCAGTGATGGATTAGTTTTGCCTTTATCACTGCTTTTCCACTCTTACACAAACCTACTGTTTCACTCACTACACTGATTCAGGAAACGGGAGTGGCCTGCCATCACTGTCTGGTTTACAATGCACTGGATATTTGAATAAGTGGACATTTTAACTCAGATGTTGGTGACTTTTGGCAGTATGCAGATAGCTTGTGTGACTCACATGCACACGAGTAAATGTCAGAATTCCTGTCAGACTCCATTTGCAGCCTTGCAGACGTGGAAACTTTGTTGATGGTTTGGACCTTTTGGACCTTTGTTAATGGTCAAAAGTACATGTAACATATACATCCTGAACAATTATATCATTTGTACCTTTTCAACATACATACAATTTCCATCACAATAACAGACCATGCAATATCATTATCTAGAATCCACATTCTATTGCATATTTCTCAACTTCTTTAAACCAATAATCACCCACTACAATTCCAGTGTTAAGTTATAAAACTGCAGACAGATTTAGACTTTAACACACCTCACAGAGGTCAACCTTCAATACGGTCAAAGTTGACCTGTGGGTATAAATCCTGACAGGTGGTACATGCCACTTGCCCTCTGAAGGGGAGTGCAGCTGTTTTCTCCAGTGAAAACCATAGCTCTCTCCGAAACCAACACTTGGCTTTAGAAACAATAATAACTCCTCCACATTGAACATGCTTTGTAAGAGACACTTTCCCATGTTAAACCAAAACTCCTCTGCCGGTAAATTTGGGAACACATCTGTTGGTCATACATCTGCTTCATGTTTCAGGCCATGTCATTTTTAACGACACATAACAAATTCAACTAGAGGTAAAATTAAGAGGATGGGTCCTTTGCTGCCAGATGTTGTCAGGATGTTCCCAACTTAATGAGGTTTGGACGACATACCACACACACACACACACACACACACACACACACACACACACAAAGACAGGTAAAAAGAAGATAACACGAAAAAGAAATGGACATGCAACGCATGCTCCAGTTCCAGCTGGGTTTAAGCATAATGAAAAGAAAATCCAAAATTACTCACGAAGAGATATGGGTAAGGCTCCAAATCAACTTTTTTCCTCAGTGTCCCTCAACTGTCCCAAATTCTACTTTGTATTGTCCCAGATATGACCAACAATGTCCCAAATTTTAATCCTTGCATTCTAAAATAGTTTGATTTTAAAAATATTTGTAAGATGCCAACCCCTCCCCGTCTGTATAAATCAATATTGAAAGCAAGTTAGTCAGACCACTAGCATAAAATAAAATTAAATACAGGAAAAAGCATCAACATCTCTGACAAGAGTTTCTACTTTTTGTAGATCATTCATTTAGATGTGCTCAACGTGGTCCCCACAGCTCAGACCTTTGAGAAACAAAAAAAGTCCTCCAACCACTTACAGCAGTCTCAAATCAGAGAGCACTGTGAAATGTGTTGGCAGACGGACATGCCATAAAATAAGATTGATTGAATCTGACACATTTGTAATTGCTTCTAAAGTATGCTTATTTTGTTGCAAGAACAGATGATGAGATTTCTTAATCAACATAAACAATCAACCAGCTAAATTAAAATGGACAATACTGTGTTGTTAGGAAGGTTTCTGTTTGCTCTTATTCTCAGCAAAATAGCTTGATATTGACTGTCCTGACAGGCAGGGACCTTAATTCCGTCAGTGATGCATATTCATTGGGTAATTTGGAGCTTTACAGGAACGAGGCCATGATAAGAGCCTGCTCAGCATCCTGCAGTGACATCACCTTTGGCGTTTCCCTTGTTGCAGCAGTTACAGGCAAGTGCCACATCTTGCATATATAAAAGTGGGCAACCACTGAACAGCCCAGTTTTTGAGCTGCACAATTCACTTGGAAGTCTTCATCAACCACTGTTTGTTTGCATTGTATGGGGGGCCACAAGGACCACTGAAATTCAGTGCAAGCTGAGCCATAAGCAGATTCCTGACAACAGTGCCTTTTTCCTTATTACAGCACAGAGGAGATATTCAGAGCTATCATGACACACCACTCCATAGAAGACCAGTTGGTTGAGCCTCACATGATTGCATCCTCTCCTGTTTCACAACACAGTCAGAGACAGTCAGAAATGTTGGCTTCATCAACCTCTTCATACACTTTAACAACTCCTTCTTGCTTTTCATTTTCAAGGCACAAAGTCACTTCCTTGGAGCTTAAAACAAATCTTTATTGACAATTCCCATCAGCCAGAACAATCCACATGCCCACAGCTGTACCGAGTGAGCACTCAAATCATAACATGATAATTGGCCTGTACAAGTCAAGAGTTACTCCTTGAGCTTTGACTTTATATCACAATCTACTCACTTGTACACTATATGCAAAGGACATTTTATGGAATACCATACCAGCTTCATCCAAAGTCCATCCCACCCCTCTGGTGTCAGCAAGTCTATAGTTAAATGTCCCAGGAAGAACTTGAGACAAAAATCAATCGGTAGCACAACCTTTATGAGTCATTCTCAACAAAGTATTTGTGTCTGCCTCTTCAAGCCATCGGTAATGTCTACTGTCTTCAGCCTCAGGAGACTGGGTGTCAGGAAAGGGGCCTTGTTAATTCAATTCATCTTCATTACTTCAATACAGAATCTGTCTGTCAAGGGATAGTGTTGGGTATCGGAGCCCTGCACCAGGCACTAAAGACAACTAAATAGCTCTCCACTGCAGGGCTGGAGTGTGACACAAGCTGAGGATTGTGCCACATTCAGTCATTAAAACTCCCTAAAGCATTTTAATTCAAATTGAATAATTCATACCAACTGTGAAATAACCCTGTGTTGTGTGTAAGTGCTGGTAGGACAGCCAGCACCAGAGAGAAAAGATGCCTCAGCTCCAAACTCTTTGTTTTGGTTTGCTGGGCATAGGCTTGACTCCCCACAGCTCTCACCAAATCCCCCATATAAAAAAACATGGCCATTTCAGGCCACTAGCTCTCCCTGGATCATTTGCATACCAATGAACTGTAAGCTAACTACCAGCACAAAATGGCAGAAGGAAAATTTCAATGACTACAGGCTACTAGGAAGAGTCAAACACAGACGGCCAGTTGAGCTAAAATACTTTTCTCATTAGTTAGGGTAGCCTGATGATCACAAAACACTGCCATGTCATTTGACTTTATTGATTCAGCCTACTACCATAGTCACATTGGCTAATTTCCATGGGATACTCCTTAACTAATCAGGAGAACTTACAGTCCCTATACCATTGTCATTTTTTGGCCACCACGGAAGCTAAACAAAGCGCTCCTGGGAGGGAATAATGTCATGGTCTGTCAGTTTACATTAGCCTCTATGTACCTATTATTTCCTGTTTTTTTGGTTTACTTAACATGGGTAGGGCACATTATTAGAATCCCACAAGACCAAACAAGAGCTAAAATATGTCATGTATTATATAAATATATTTATTTACAAACCCGTATAACCTCTATACTGTTGCTTTGTTCCTAGAAAAAACACACACATCAAATGTGACATCTTTCTTGAAACAGATCTCATGAGATCTTCATAATTTTTATACAAAACAAAAAACACAACAAAGGTTCCCCGACTGAGCAGGTTTACTTCAGCCAATTTCGAAATCTTTTCAGCCCTGACTGAGAAGACATTACGACAGTGATTATCCCCATTTTAAATGTATAATTCCTTTCTTCCCTTTTACTGCCACCATGGATTTTATTTCTTTGCAAAGATTCCTGGAGAAGCTAACAAAGTATTACTGCTGTGAAAAAGATGTGCAGTACACATTGTGAATTAGAGTACACAAGGATCCCTTGCTGATACAAATAAGGTATTGAAAAGCTTCTTGTTAAGACATGACGGTTGAATCTGACCTTAATACGCCCAGACAACATGACACCCATCAACCTAATTAGTGGCATTGGAAAGGGTGTGTCCAATAAACGGTTCCAATGAACACACAAGAGGGACCTACTAGACAATTCAGCTTTAAGGGAGGTTTCGCTTGACTGTGCCTCTGGTGTCTGGTGCCCCAGGGCTTTAGAGTGTCGTAAAGCTCACAAGCTCAGAAAAATCAGGCTACATAATGAACAAAAGAGCTCAAGAAATACAAAAGGACAGAAAACCTTAAAAAAATAATCTTCTTAATGGAATGGGTCCATATTTCATTCTTCTAAAAACACCACCTCCACACTGGATTACATGATTCAATGGCAGAAGCCTTTATGACATAATAAGGAGGGCCAGTCAGCTCACTCTAATGCAGGACCAGTGTCTTTCACTCTCATCATGTGACCACCAACCTATAAAGGAATACACCCAACACCTGGGGTTTAAAGTTTAACTCAGGAGCTATTTTGCTCACCTTTATCTTGGTCACTTCGGAGATCTCCAGAATGGGTGTGCTCTAGCAAACATTTGACCCACGTACTCACATATCATTGTGTTTTGCAAAAAAAGGAAACAACATATAGACTATTGGATGGTTTTCTATAAACAATGTTTTGTGTAAACTATATCCACAAGAATAAGAATAAGAATAATAAAAACATAATAGGGTCTTCGCCTGAAGTACCTTCAGGCTCAGGCCCTAATAATCAAAAAGTGCATTTATTGAAAAGGGAGGAGGGGAGGAGAAGTTTTTATAATGTGAAATTGACACACAGGTTTTAGACCTCTGCTAAGGTTAATAATGTCTGCCTGTTATATTTACATCAATCATTATTGTGATCTGCACTTAATCCAAATATATTTTCATAACAGGTTCATATATTTCCTGAGAAATTACAGAAAATATTCTAAAAACTGCAATAAAACAATGTGAAAGAAACTCCAACAAAACAACCCAGGCAGCAGCACCGGAAAATGTGTTGTGAAAATTGGCCCAATAACTTCTGTGTAATCCAACTCGCAAAAAAACAAACAAACAAACAAAGAAACACCGCTGATGGATCACATAGCCTCCTTGTCATTGTGAAAATGCATTTTGGACCTAATTTTTGTTTGTGGTTCTGCTGTAATCTGGCAGCTCTGGTATAATAAAATCAACGGCTGGACCTGAAACCTCATGACTGATGACTATCTTTAAGTGTAGAAAATAATCTGCATCATCGTCATCACGATGTGAAGTCTGAAAGATTTTCTGAAAGATGTGAACAAGCACTTACATCCATGTGTTAATTACATTCTGACTAAATATTAATAATAGAACATATAAGAGGCTCATGACATGACATGACAGTTATAAAGATTTATAATGCTTCCTTTAAGGTGTTTATGCTGAAAGGTTTCCACTTGGTTCATCATTTTTAATCCTGTATAGCATTTCATCTCTTTTGAAAAAACATTCACTTTTTGAAAAACATGTTTGTTTTCCATCGTTTAAGAGCCAGACTAGTAGATGGATACACTTCTCTCCTCTGTGTGCACTACAGACTCCAGACCAGACCCCCACCAGATGGCTGACTGCTCGTTAGTTGAGCTGCAATAAATGCAAGAGGTGAGGTAGAAGAAAAGCCACCTCAAAGGTTAAAAAGGAACGAAGGTGTCTAACTGCTTGTCTGCCTCTGAAAATGTTTGAGCATTCTGCAATTTTTTTTTCGATTACGGTACTTTTGCTTTACTTAAGAGCAATTGTACTATACAAAAGAGAAAATAAGACAAGCATCTTAAATGGACAAGTATGAAATGCTAATATAAAAATTCCTCAGTAAAGTAACTTTACTTTGACTGTACTTCTACTGTTTTTACTTTACTTTTTACTGAAGTACAAACAGGGTCCTAGGAGGGTTGGTTCACCAACATGCCACCTTTTTCTCCTCTTATGAGTTTGCATGTTTGTATTTAGTAATCAAAAAACACCAATAAGAGCCAAAAAATGTTGATTTTTCAGAAAAAGGAATAATTATATGCAAGATTTTTAATTGTAATTAGGTATTTTTACATTGTGGTATTAATACTTTTACTTAAGTGAAGGATCTGAGTAGTTTTTCCATCACAACAGGTCAGTGACTCTTTGTGGCTCAGTAAATAGTGTTTTATCTATGGTGGCCTGCTACATTAAAACACCGGAACCACGACATGATTTTCTATTTTTGGAGATGCATACCTTTTCTTAGTCTGTCTAGAACAGGGCTGGGCAATTCATTTCTACAGGGGGCCACATGAAAAGTCTGAACTTTGTTGGAGGGCCAAACAAACAATAACTTGAACTTAATTCTATATATTTTCAATTTGTCTCAATTTTCTCCCATTGTAAAAAAGCAGTAAATTATGTATTTTGATTAGCTATTACTGGTAATCAGAAGTATAAGAATATTCTGCAAATATTTATGTAAATTTATAAATTGTGGTGTAGGTCAAACCGAAAAATATTCCTAGAAAAAGGTAAAAAACAGTTTTAAACTATAACAATCATTACATTACTATTTCATTTCATTTTTTTAACTTGTTAATCTTCATAAATACTGAAAAATGTGTATTGCAGTATGTTAAAGATAAGCAAATGAACAACTTCATACAAAAAAGCAATAACCGCTTCTGATTTTTTCAGTTCAGTTTACTTGTTCAGTGAGAAAAATCCCGTCTGTGGGGTAGTTGCGATTTAGACTGTAATCCTTAAACACAGTGACTTGTGACCATAAACTAAGAACATGGCTCTGCCTCTGACCTCTGTAAAGAATATGTAGCAGTGTGTTGCACCACTGTTTCGGCAAAGGTCTTAAAACACCATGTCAAGATCCTACACAACCGATCTCTGCTTCGAAAAGCTTCCAGCACTGAATGAGGCCTTCACCAACTTGTCGAAACTATCTGTTGAATGTCAACACTTTTGATGCAGCAGCAAGCTTAACTTTCAGCTACATAGCCTCCCGAAATGTTTCCAAGTCTTTTCACACAACTTCTTGCCAAAAAGTACTGAATGACGACTCCATTTTGTTGAGCTGATCTCATTATCTTTCACTGTGCCATTGTGGGAATACCTTGGCAACTCGCTAATCAGTGCCTGTGTCAATGCCAGGATTGTTTACGGGGGAATGGAATCTCCTTTGGAATGTCACGGCATCCTCAGAGGCCTGTGACTGTGAACAGAGCCCGGATGTTTTTCACACCACGTTTGAAGAGTCTGCAGCTCTGTGTGTATGCGTGGGACAAGGCATGAGGTCAACGGCGTTTGCATTATGCATCATTAATGACCATGCAGAAAAGAACCACAATGGCTCAGCCCCCATACATTGCGTCAGTATGTAAGGTTGGGGTTAGAGGTTGTGCCTGGCTTTGTGCGTGGCTGCTGCGGACAAAGACAGACGAGGAGAATTTTGAGAGTGCAGGAGGTTTCATGTACATAACAAGACAACAAAAGAACATGTTTGTTTGCATAACAGAGGGAGACTGCACAGTTTACAATTTTGATTGATTTAAACATATATTGAAAGGTACATTTTGATAAAATTTGCATAGATTTTACATCTTTATAGGGTATTGATAATGAACTGGGCCCATAAAAGTATTGTTAAACCCTCTTAGTGGCTTCACTGTGACTGATTAAAAAAAAAACCTCTCACGTCCCTTCAAAATTCTTCTCTGTGGCCTATGGTGTGATCACTCTCAAAAATGTGAAGGATTACTTCAGGACATCATGCTCACTTCATCAGTGACCACATCTGATTCCCTTTTTTCTTGTTTAAATACTGCAACTATAACAGTCTACAATTACATGAAAGTACAGTTGTATACAGTATAGCTGTTGGTCAAATGACATCTTTTTTTTATGAAACACAACAACCCTCCCACACCATAATGCACACAAAAGAAGACTGTCTCCAACTCCAGAGGTCACTGCTACTTCATTTGGTGTTTTAAAGAGTGTGGTGCAGAGTGGTATCCAACACATGGTCCACAAGCTCACACAGGTGTCTAACTAGTTTAAGATCTGGTGACTGAAACCCAAAATATATGACTCACATCCTTTTTATTCTAATTCAAACCATGCAGTGACTCTTCTGTTCAGTATGAAACCATCAGCGGTTGAATCCTACACTTACTTTATCAGGTGTTCCAATGCATTTGCAACATTTCAGGATTCATGCACTAAGGAAGAGTTTTGTGAATCCTGCTCACCCCAGTATGTGAGCACTAGGGAGGCCAGTCAAGGTTTCCCACACCTATAATTTACCGGGATGGGCTCCCCAGGTACATTTATTGAAGCAACCACAGTAGGGAGCCTAATACCATCTGTGATTGATTAACTACTAGACAATAACCCTTGCTTCAACCCTCCTGTAACTCTATAGCCCTTTTCACACTGCACCAAAAACACGGGTCAACACGGGTTTTTGGGCACTCTGAAAGGGTCGACTCAGCATTTTGACCCGCATTGACCAACTTGCCAAGCGACCTGGGTGTTTAGCGGCTCACCTACAGCGTGAAAAAGGCAACCTGCGTCGTCTCAGGTCTCACGCGACCTTCCTGATTTTATCACTGTGCCGCCTGTCAGGCTTCGCCTGTAGCTTCTTCGGCTCCCTTCCAGACTAGCCAAAAACTCCATCCTCTTTCGCTGCATTAGTGCTCGGACATTTTCCAATCTGCGCCGAGTTTGTATGCTTTGCAAAAGAGACAACATTGCTAATGCTCGACTCAATGACGTGCATGTTGTCGTTTGTTTACCTCTCAGTGTTTCGGCGCATGTTTATGTGTAATGACGACGTTGTCAGCACGATGACGTACGAGAGAGAGAAACACAGGCACGCAGCCCTCACAGCAGGAGCTCAGACCCTGGTCTTCTGGAAGCTTGAATGCGCCCTAATGCTGAGCAAACGCAGGTCCAAAAACCCGCGTTGACATGCGTTTTTCAGTGTGAAAAGGGTATATGTTTGTCTTTTGTAGCAACGATGCATTTAGGCCATACTTTAAAGCTCGTGAGAGCATTTGCATTCCACAGAGGAGGGGCTGACAGTCCACGAGTTTCCACAATACTGTTGTAAAAATGATTATGACCTTTTTTATAAACAGAACCAAATAACGTCAGCATAACACTGCACCAGTGTACAATTTATTACAGAAATCAAGCATGCCGCAATAATCTAACACATAAGTATTTACATCTCAATTGACCTCCATTTTACAAAGATATTGATTCAGTGCCTTTTATTTCCAAATCAGTTGTAAAATACATAAACTATATATTTGTGTCTTCATCATCAACAGCAGCTGATGATCAAAGAAGAAGAGAGTTGAGAACAAAACTAGGCCAACTGGACTTATACTGACAAATCACAGAAAGAAATGACCTATATCTGCCAACACCAATAACAATGTTGATATCAAAGCATCCCTATGCTACAAAATAATGAACTTATCCTGAATATCTTGTTCCTATTGGAGCTTTGAACTTTTTTTAAGGCATAATTTTAAAGATAAAAAAAAAATTACATTATAAACAGAAAAGTAACCAATTCAAGTAACAGCAAACACAAAGCAGGCTTGCAGTCACACCAATGTTTCATATCTGACAAGCAGCTGGAAGAAGAAAATATAGAACTGTATCAAGTCCAAGCCCTTTTATATCTTATCATTAATCATGAGAAATAAAATGATCAGACAGGTTCATGTCTTCATATCTGAAATCATAACAACTACAGTTGAAAGTTGGCTCAAAACAACATCAAGCTCGAACATGCTAGGAATGCTGGCACGGTTGTGCAAATGCAGGTAAGACGTGCTTGTTTCTAAAGATATTCACACCAAAAAAGAAACGTGTCCTCCTGCTGTGCTTCAAACCTACTGAACCGTGACTCTGACAGCCAAACACATAACCAAGCATGACTTGTAAACTTTCCAATCATGGTAGAGGCAGTGATGCAGAGGGTTTTACAAGGATGTTGCTGATTATCATTGGTCATGGCGGCCAGGGATCATTACACAAGGCTAAAGATTGGAAAACACTTAGACTTCCTGAGAAAATTTTACTCAATGCACCAAGGGCTGTGCGGTGTATGCTGTAGACGGTAGAAATGATATAAATTTGGCCGATGGTAGAGATTTGCGCTCTACCATCCTATTGTTGATGATGTTATCGCACCTGCCTTAAAATGGCTTCAAGCACAGGGACAGCAGAGCAGGAGCTGGTAAAAAAAACAACAACTGTGTTACATCTGTGATTTGGACTTGGTTCCAATTTAAAAGATCAGGTGTTGAACAGAAAACAATACTTTACAAGATGTGCCGATTGCTCGTATTACCTCGTAGCTTGTATTGCCTTCACCGTCAATTTATTTACCACTGGTTTTGCAATATAGAAAACATTCTTTGCACTTCTGTTATAAGTTATTTGTGTTTGTTTGCACTATTTTCCACCATAAAGTGTTGGATTTTAATTTTGAGTTTTGAGTTCTGCTTTCTGCACAATAAATGCTCTAAAAATTAACTTATATCTTTGATTTTTATTATAATTTTTACACCAATATTTATTCCACAATATGTTCCATTACCATGAGGGGATTCAATTTATACCATGATATAAATTTTAGGTCACACCGCCCAGCCTTAAATGCACCCTTGAGCAAGGCATTTACGACCCAAATGTTCCAAAAATGGACAGAAGTAGAGCAGTGCTGCAGCCAGATCAGCTAGCAGCAAATGAAAGATGTTAAACAGGACTCAAAGGCCACTGACCATGCATACTTCAATTAATCATAATTCAACATTGGGAGTGCAGCATCAGAGGAACTGTGAATCAAATAATGTATAGAGGGAGTGGGTATCTTAAACACACGCACTCTCAGGGATCATGCCTAATTTAGGACTCAACATTTCAAATGAAATCATTTTGAAAGAGAATACCAAGTTGGAAATACTCGTCTCTGACAGATGCAATGGAGCTCTAACAGCCTCATCACAACACATGGCACCGATCTACACTAGGAGGGTTAGAAAGGTCAGTCAAACCTCAGCAAATGAATGAATTGCAGGCATACATGCAACAGGGATGACATATCTTTGAAGTACAACCCAGAAGTTAGCATCATCACAGGTTCCCTTGAATAAAACTTCAGATTTTAGATTAATGCTGAAAATAGCCTCTGTGGTGAACAAGCAGTTGTGAGACAGTCACATTTTGTTTCACAAGATAATCTTCACAAATCAACAACAATTTCAAATTTTTTGAGGCATAAATTCTGTTTTTAGAAGTGCAAAACTAACCTAATGCCATCAGTGAACTACACCACAGAAGAATAATGTCACTGCAACAACCTTCTGTTTTCAGCAGGATGACACTTACTGTCCACGACAAGCAGTATAGTCTTGTTTGGCCACTTGGTAACAATCAACATTTCAAAGAACACTTCAAAATGCACAAGTGTGGCACTAACTGACACACTTCATACAGTAGAACAAAACAGTGAAATGTCTTAAAATCATTTGAACCCCCAACCTTTTTTTTTTTTTAACTGCAGCTTTGATGTTCATGCCGCAGAACAATTTGCCCTCTCAGAGACAATAAAGTTTAACTTGAAAACATATTTGATTGAAAATCCACAGACTTTGAGAGGAGGAAACCTAATGCTCATTAATGTTAATAATTTAGGTTTTCTATTAGAAAAACACAGCCAGACTCTATACAAATTAAAAATTGTTTGAGGCTTTCCCCATGGTTAACACAATTTAGGTCAAGTCATGTCAGTTTTAGTTGTATATCACTGAATCACAACAGAAGTTATCTCATGACACTATACAAGTAGAGCAGGTCTAGTACCACACTCCTTCGATGAATTTACACCCAGCAATTCTCCATGAGCAAGCACATCCTGCAACAACGGCAACGAAAACCTTCCTTTTAATAGGCAGGAATGTCGAGCAGATCCAGGCTCAATGGGGACGGCCTTCTGCTTTGAACGGTTGGGGGGAAAGAGCAGGAGAGCAGGGCAGAGACAAAGACAGATAATGGAGAAAGACAGATATACAGAAGGAAAGAGGGGCAGAGATCGAGAAGAAGAGAAAGGAGAAGAGAATAATGGACAGATGGGGACTTGAGCAGGTGGTGCTAAGATAAGATAAGATAAGATAAGATAAGATAAGATAAGGTAAGATAAGATAAGACTTTATTGGTCCCACAGTGGGGAAATTGGCAAGGGTGGCAGCTTGAGCCGCTTCAGGTCTCCTTAATGTCCAACAACTCACAGGGCACTCCAGCATTCAGATGAATGTGATGTTATCTGATCCATCAATTTACAGTTCTCACAGTAATTTACCTGTATATAACTTTCCACATTAGTTAAAAGTGTTCACATCTCTCTTAATGTGTCTGATATTAGCTATAGAGTCAAATGGAACAAAAGTTTAAAATATTGAAACACCCCAATATTTTAGATTTCATGTGTTTATACTCAAATTAGATTATAAATCCAGTCGTTCTTTTTTCCCCATTTTCACTGGAATTCAGTGTTAACAATCCAATTCCAATTATAACGACCCAATGGTATTTGTGGTATTTATTTAATAAGGGTCAGGATGCAGTGTTACTTTAATGGATGAAAAGCTTGTACAGGGTTTCGTGACTGAATAATGAGATGATTTTAGTCCAAGATGATATGAAAGACTAACATTCTAAACATTTATATTGGCAAGTTGCAGTTTTAAGTCTAATAATGCCCAAGCTTGAATCTTACAAGAAGAGGACAATAATAACAAACCATCTCTTAATGATCTTATTTTTAACGGTTGGATTACCATCTCAGACCATCCATGACTGGCGCGCACACACACACACACACACACACTTCATTTAAGGTTATCTAGCACACATCACGAGAAAGGAACATTGAGCGTGGTGAGTTCAAGTACCTGTGTTTCTGTGGTCGTTGACCGCCGGTAGTCGGTTAGATGAGCTTAGCTTTCCCTGTTTCCGTCTGGCGCTTCTCCACTGTTCAATTGTCTCCACATAACAGCTTTACCCGGCAGACACCAGCACCTCCGAAATGAAGAGTATTTACGGAGTATGTTCGACGAGTTTCCTCCAAACAGAAAGCAACCGCGCCGGTGGTTTGAGTCTACTCACAGTTAGGTGAACCCCAAACAAAAAGGCTCCCCCGGGACAACAGGGCGCACGAGCGGCGTTCACTCATCTGCTAGTGCGGTTGTGGAGGGGAAATAAAGGCAATAATCTTCCCCCAAAAAACATTGCATTTCAAAATAGAAGTCGGACTTCATTCGCCTTTCACCAGAGTCACACGCAGGACGCTGGTTCCAGGTTAAAACTTGTCTAGCGGCTCTCCTCTGTGGGCAAGGGAGCGGAGTCGGCACACGTCGGTCGGAGAGAGTGAGATAGTGAATCCTAGCTAGAGCAGAGGAGCGGCTCTGCTATCTTTCTGATGCCTTCACAACCCTCGGACATATTAAACACCAGTGATTCCGCCAAATTATCAGTTGTCAGGATGTGGAGGTTTATCAGAAACTTCATCTACCTGGGAAAGAGCATATTCAGCCATTTCATGCTACAACACACACAAAAATCAAATTTCGGCCAAAATCAAGACGAAAGTCTGGGTTGGTTGCTGTGATATCGAAAAAAAAATGTCTGGACCCATTCATTAATAATTACCAAATATACAAAAACAGTTAAACCAGAGCCTGACACGTGGTTCACAATCTCCATGATACCACTTTGTCATTTAAACAAATGTATACATTTTTCAGGACACCATCAATTTGGCATATAATGCTAAAGACAACTGAAGTTGGTGTTAAGTTTAGGTTATGTGCTAAAGCCAGAAGCTCCCCAGCATTCAAATATTTGTGCAATTCTTCACCAGTTCACCTTTCCTGTAAGTCTTGCTTTTGCTTAGTCACACATAGCAACATTATTTCCTCTGACATCCGACATCTGTGCAGGTTTTCCATTTACTGTAGGCAAGCTAACATTACGTTAAACAAATGTTTGATGATAACAATGTGCATTAGCCTACTTGGTAGCTCGTCTAAATGTCCACTTTGTCAGCTATAAACGTTATTGACCATATCAGTAGCCTAAATAAAAGTTATTTGATCAAAATAAGCACCTCCGACCAATATTTGCTATAGTAGCAACAGTTTTCTGTCAGAGTTTAGAACCTCTGACGTCGGAGGTGTAACGCAGCAGGGGACAGGGTTTAAGCGAAAGGTGAATTCCCCGTCACTTTTTGAGACTCCAGAAAACAGAAAGAGCCAGCCACGTATATTTAGCTTGAAGCTAATAGCAACCCATTGTCACTAAACTACAAACAACAGCAGAACTGTACTAAAACAAGTACTGAACAAGAAATTGAAATCAAAAGGTTAGTGGACTAATATGTATATCTAGACGAAGCAGACATGAATTAAACCAGATGATGTGCTTGTCAGTTTGTAAAGTGACACTTTAGGGCATAATGTCTGTTATCTGTTGGCAAAGATGGGCAGTAAAAAAATTCAAGGTAAATATAAAATAGCTGCCTCTTTCTGCATTCTAGAGTCACAAAAAAGTGACAAAGGAGGGAAAAAACATCTGTGAGAACAAGACATCTGGTAGTGAGTACCTGAAATTCAGAATACATTTGGGTGATGTATCGCTTTAACATCATACAACATTTAAATTTGCACACCGTTTTAAAATTATATTTTGTTGGTTCTAAATTTAGCCCTGTGACGGAGTAGCGACCCATCCAGGGTGTACCCCTCCTCTTGACCAATGTCGGCTGAGATAAGCTCCAAACCCCCCACAGTGACCTTTTAAGAAACCCTAGTTTTTGAGATACCCAAAATGATAAATTATATCGTAGCCTTGACCTGTCCCCTCCATGACTCATCCTTATAAGATAAAAAAGATCTTATAATGATGATTTATTATAAGATCTTTTTTTACTCAAAACTCATTAAATTAATTCGTATATTGATTCACCAATTCATATATTTGTTACACATAAAATTATATGCTTCAGGATACACAAGGAACATCTCACAATTGTTGCTAAAGCAGCAAAATACATTGTCCAAATAGTAATTACAGTAAAACAAACAATTTATACAGGCAGTACCCCTCACGGCAAGAAGGTTCGAGTCCTGGCTCAAGCACAGGATCTCTCTGTGGACTCTCCATGTTCTCCCTGTTCCTGTGTGGGTTCTCTCTGGGGGCTTCGGCTTCCTCCCACAGTCCAAAGACATCAAGAGGGGACGAGGCTGATTGATACTCTAAATTGACTGTAGGTGTGGCTGTGAGTGTGAATGGTTGTCTGTCTCTATGTGTTGGCCCTGTGATGGACTGGCGACCTGTCCAGGGTGAACCCTGCCTCTCACCTGAAGGCTGCTGGGATAGGCTCCACCCCCCCACAACCTTAACAGGATAAGCAGTAGAAAATGGATGGATGGAGACAATTTATACAAAGCTATGTTGATAATATTGATACATAATATATCAACTGTATAATGCAATACAGTATATACAATATATATCATTTGTGTGTGTGGGTGCGTTGGTGAATGGGTGGTTGGGTGGGTGTGGGTGGTGTCTGTACATATATGGGTGTGGTTGTAGCATGCTGATGCATATTGGGCCACATCACCTTCTTCTTGTACTATTTTCATTCTAAAAAGTCATGAAGCTCTTATAGAGTTAATTTTAGAGTTAACACACTTCCATCTCACCAAACAGCAAGCCAGCATGCACTACAGGTGACTTACAAGGAGCTAAAACATTAACAATGTAAGAGGAAAAAACATGCATAGAAATAGATTAGAAAAACAACAACAACAACAACAATAATAGTAATAATAATGATAATGATGATGATGATGATGATTATGATAACATCCATCCATCCATCGTCTTCTGCTTATTCCTACATTAAGGGTCGCGGGGGGGCTGGAGCCTATCCCAGCGTCAACGGGCGAGAGGCGGGGTTCACCCTGGACAGGTCGCCAGTGATTATGATAACAAATAAAATAAAAAATAAAATAGTAAATGAGAAGAATTAAACAATTAAATTTATTATAAGAGCATTTGAATGAGCAGTCAGGCTAAAGACATAGGAGTTCAACCCTTTCAGAGGTTCTCAGACCCTCACATTGGCCTCACAAAAATTTTTCGCCCTGCACTTGTACCAAGGACACGATAGACCAGTGAGCTGCTGCAAGACAATGACATACTTTAACAACTTGTAAAGCATTAACAATAATCATGAACATGTTCTTCTTTTTTAAAAATAAGTGTTACCTCCATCAGGTCTGTCAGCTTGTGTGACATGTATGGGTGTGTTGTGAAAATTCCAGTTATTAGATGGGATTGGATGTTTGGCCTTAAAAAAATGTATATAATAATCTGAAGAAACAAATTATGTGCTAAATACTAGTTCACTGAGTGTGCCAGCAACTCTTCCTGTTACACACAAATGCCATTATTTGAGAGCTATGTGACAGCAGATTTCAGACATTTCTGTCAAACCCCGAGTCCAGGGGGATGTGTCTCAAAGAAGACAGCGGCAACAAACAGAAGAGCATGGTCTGGAATTGAACAGAGAATCGCATTCACAAGAAAGAAGGATGACACCATCACAAATCCATGTATCAAAGTAAGCCGTATAAGATACACAATTTCAAAATACATGAACAGGTTGGGTGCAGGAATGGAAAATGCTTACATGCAAGGTATTTGTCATTTAAAAAAAAAAATCTTTTGGTTCTGGCCTCACTTTACCACCAACTACAGACAGTAATGAATGTGTGCAATGCTATTTGACAGGCAGGACATTTTCTGATGCTGGTGAACAGCTTAAGTGGTTGGTTGGGTAGTTTATTTCAGACAAAAGCAAGCTCATTGAAGTCCCTCATTAGACTGACGAAGAAAAGAAGTTTAAGAGTAACTGTGTACCAGGACACTTGGTCCCATGTCCTTATTCCCGCTGACAAGACTTTGTCATCACAATGACATGATCAAAATCTCATTACAAGTCATGTCGACACAGTGATACATATGCCAAAATTAAATAAATGTTTTTCTCAAACTGTTTTGAATTCTGGTTGTTGTTGGAATAAGACAAAATCAAAAGAATTTAGAATGCGCAAAATGCAGTTTTCCACAGACCTACACAAGCTCATACACGTCATACACACTGATGCTTTCATTCAGATCCGAATTGAGCACTGATAATATCCACTCACTCTAACACACGCCATGTGTGTCTGATTGACATGAAATAATTTCTATATTTGTGTGAATTATTGTTATGATCTCTGAAACCATTATATAATGGGACAAGAAACATTGCTCAACTGTTTCCACAGTGTCATGGAGAGTGGCACTTGCTGCCTGTCTTGTGAATGTGCTTGAGTGTGTAACTTGAACTGCCCAAACACCAGCGATTTCTGATGGGGTAAAATGGGCCACCAAATAATGGTAGACTGTCTGGATTTATTTAGGAACATTTGTGGTTGGTAGTTTTTCTTACAAAGCAGCAGATCCTCTTGGAGATCAACCATGAATCACTATATTATCTATAAGGAATCTCATTTAACTGTCTGTTTCCTGCAGAAAGGTTTTGCCCACAAGACGATCCATCCTTTCTGAGGAGAAATAGCTTCACTTACAGTCTGTTTATTGTTATTGAAACCCTCAACTCCGGCTGTGGAATTATCTTCTTCAACTATATTTCTATTCAACAGTGTCTTGACTCCAATCCTGACAGCACAATATTAACTGAAAGTCTTCAAACGTTAATTTTACAAGTAACACAAATGATGGATTTTACACATTAGAGATCCATCCATCCTTCCATCCATTTTCTTCCACTTATTCCTGTCAAGAGTCGCGGGGGGGCTGGAGCCTATCCCAGCAGCTTTTGAGTGAGAGGAAGGGTTCACCCTGAACAGGTTGCCAGTCTATCGCAGGGCCAACACATATAGACAGACAACCATTCACACTCACAGTCACACCTACAGTCAATTTAGAGTATCAATCAGCCTCGTCCCCTCTTGATGTATTTGGACTGTGGGAGGAAGCTAGAGTACCAGAGAGAACCCACACAGGAACAGGGAGAACATGCAGACTCCACACAGAAAGATCCTGTGCTGGAGCCGGGGCGCAAACCTGGAACCTTCTTGCCGTGAGGCGACAGTGCTGACCACTGCACCACAGTGCCGCCCACATTAGAGATGGTTTATATTTTGAAACCAGGCCCTTTTTCTGTTGATCTCTGCTCCCTCTGATGCAATGCTGTAAAGCCTGCATAGACTTGCTTGGAGTGCATGCACTTTTCATGTCATAGTTGTTTTGCTTCACAGCATTGCATCAGAGGGAACAGAGATCAACAGAAAAAGGGCCTGGCTTCAAATATAAATCATCATTTGGACCAACTTGGATTCATGCTTTATTTTCAACACTTAAGTACATTTTCAACTATAGGTTGCTTTCTCTGTGATGTGTCTTGAAAATAAGACTTACAGGAGTACATTACAGTCTACTCTGCCATTTGTTCTTGTACTTGGATAGAATCAATATTTCCTCCAACACTGGTGTACAACATCTCCTTACTAGACCATTTCTCTTTCCATCATACAGAGACACAGGTTGTACAGATATTTTACATTATTTCCTGTGTAGTATTTGATACATTTTATACAAGGGTACCCTCTAGTGGAGAAATGTGCTCCAAAATTACACACTCCGAGATTTGCTGTGAATTTTTTCGTAACTGGGCAAGTACCCACCCTCTTTCAAAGATGTCTGTCAACAATCTAACCCTCTCAGAGGTAAAAGGTCACTTTTACTAACAATTTCATTATTTACACATTTTGCAGTTTGCCAGTCGAAGCATTATCACACAGTTTTGGAATAATTACAACAGTGTAAACCAAGATAAGTAAGAAAACAGGGCCCCAAGTCAACAATTCAGAAATGATCCTCTAGGATCTGAGTCCATGGGAGGTTACCATGTCAAGGTGAAATTGAGCAAGTCTTTCTTCTTAGTGATTGTGTGAAAGAGGACCAACATGTCTGTGGTCTGACAAGTAAAATCTGTGGCCATGAGGACATGTTATATTTGATATCACACATTGACCAATAGACACAGTCAAAATATGCCCTGTATCATCTTAGGGAAAGAAAACTATTGTGTGTAATTAGAGGGCACTAGAGACACAAGTTATCTTAATATTTCCTTACATGGTCTAAAGTATGTACGCAATGACAATGACAAAATATCCTATTGGTTACTTAGGAATTTTATTTATTTTAAATGTACCTATACGCTTGTATTTGTCAAAGCCTTAACAGAGAACAAACATGTTGTGTACAAAGGGCCAGTTAGTAATATTGGTGATAATAAAAAACATTATGATCAATTTTAGAATAAAAGAAATGAGTCCAAAAACTTTTTAGCTATAGGCATCTGTTTATTTTTTTCTAGGAGTTTTACAGGAGTTGAGAATGCAACCAATCAAAAAAAAAAAAAAAAAGAGCCCAAAATTCAGACATCATAGCCAACAATGCCTCCTTTGCCAATGCACTCTCCAATGTAGAACCACATCAGCACTTCAGTGGCCACCAGTCCGTTCCTCACAGCTTCCTGTGAAGAAACAAAGACTAATTATCCTGGAAAGAATAATTAAAGACGAATAACTGAAGACTAAACCTGACAGGTAAAATTAATTTGCTCAGGTCTTCATAACTTTACCATAAAATCACTTCATGTTGCACTTGTATTTGTTAAACGACATAAATTGAAGGTTGAAGCAGCAGCTATACTGTGACATGATGATCCGAAATATCTGAGAAATTCACTCAGTGACATATAAGACAACTGTTAGGGTGCAGACCAAATAAATGGTTTTCACTTCACAGGTTTGCCTCGTCAGGGTTCATTTGTGGAGTTTCTTGCCTTCTTAATGGGGTTGGGACCATCAGTTGTGTTGTGCAGAAGTCAGGTTGGTACACAGCTGGAAGGCCCTATTTGACAACTGTTAGAATTCATATTATGGTAAGAACTAATCAGCTAAGTAAAGACAAATGACACTCCATCATTACTTTAAGAACTGAAGGTCAGTCAGTCTGGAAAATTGCAAAAACTCTGAATGTGTCCTCAAGTGCAGTCGCAAAAACCATCAATTGCGATGACGAAACTGGCTCACATGAGGACTGCCTCAGGAAAGGAAGACCAAGGGTCACCTCTGCTGCAGCCCAGATAAAAGCCACACAGAGTTCTAGTGGCAGACACATCTCTACATCAACTGTTCACAGGAGACTGCACTGATCAGGCCTTTATAGTTCAGTAGCTACTAAGAAACCACTATAAAGGAAAAGTAACAAGCAGAAGAGCTTTGTCAGGGCCAAGAAACAAGGAATAAACGTCAGACCAGTGGAAATCTGTTCTTTGGTCTGATGAGTCTTGATTTGAGATCTTTGGCTCCACCTGCCGTGTCTTTGTGTGACACAGAAAAGGTGATCGGATGGTCTCTATATGCATGGTTCTCACCGTGAAGCATGGAGGAGGACGTGTGATGGTGTTTTGGTGCTTTGCCGGTGACACAGTCGGGGATTTATTCAAAATTCAAGCCACACTGAACCAGCATGGTTACCACACCATCCTGCAGCTATCCTGCTACATAGATAATTTTTTTCTGGGGCTTGTAAATGAGGAAGTACTTTGCTCATCATAGTGGCAACTGGCCATGGAATCCAGACCCTAATATAACAACCCTTCATAGGTTTAATGCAAACCATGACAGAAAACCATGGCAGGGTAACATGTAAACAGCTAAACACATTACCACATGAGGCCTCTGCAGCAATACAGATCTTAAAAACATTAGGTTTATAGCGCACCCTGACTGTGGTTTGACCGAGACGTCCCGCCTGTAAACCCTTGACGAGATTTGTTGCCTCCTGGATGGCTTTGGGTATCTCTGCAGGGGACGGTGGGACAAGTTCGACACGGGCGTAGTACCAGAAAGTTGCTAGCCGAGGTTTGGAGTAGGCGACAGTGGCTGAAAGGAAGATATATAGAGAGAGAAAGCTTACCAGGAGTTAGTCAGCCTCCAATACTACCTGCATTTCTTGGAGCTAAAATTAGCTTCCTGAATGAGACAGGTTGTTGGTGTTGATAGATTAGGTCAATGTGCTCCATGGTTTTAATATAAACAATCTTACCGCCTGCCATGGATTATAAAACAAAATTTAGTCAAAACGAAAGAAATTAAAAATTACGATTGCACGACAATTAAGTGTATTTTGCACAATGGCTGATAGCTTGGTGAAGGCCTAGCTAAACCTTCTCACCGATGATACTTCTACTTAATACTCAGTTTATTATTGCTGGACTCCCAACTACTAATACAAACAAATCAACTCACCGTTGATCATGCCTGGCACTTTACTGACCAGTTTCTGCACTGCCTGTGCCATGATGAAGTAGTTGGAAATGCCCACTGCTCCCCGTTTTAGCAAGTCGGCTGAATGTCACCTCCAGTACAAGGACCCGTGGCTACAGCTGAGCTATCAACTCAACTGCCTGCACAGAAACAACTTTTTATATATATATATATAAAAAAGTTATATATATATATATATATATATATATATATATATATATATATATATATATATATATATATGTATATATATATGTTTTTTGGTTTTTGTTTTTTGATAGGGGCCGTCAGGGCCCTGGATAGGGCACCAGCTCGAAAACGTTGTGAGCCACTGACTGAATAGTATATTCTATTTTTATTTTATTTTTATTTTATTTTTTTTGCAGTACACAAAGCAACTTTCCGATAAGAATAAAAAAAAACCTCTCGAAATACATTATACGAACAATACTTCTTATAACAATAATTACATGTTTGAATGTACATGGAGTTGTCTGTATTTTGCGCATACTATTTATTATGTTCATTATGTGTAAAGTACTGTATGGACCCCGTGAAGATTAGCACCCGCTAATGTAGCAGCGAATGGGGATCATTTAATAAACAAACGTCAGTGGTCCAGTCAAGCTGATTCTTTTTTCCTCTTTTAAAGGAAATAAAGACTAAAATATAAATTATGAGGGAAGCGTGTGTGTGTGTGCGTGCGTGCGTGCGTGTGTTTATAATGCAACAATAACATTAGCAAAAGTGGTACAAATCCAAACTCTGCCCCAGAATCCTGGCTCCAGCAGGGGGAGCCCGTGTCCTTGCACTCCTTGTATTACCTACAATCACAGTTTCTTGAATCATTAGGGCCTGAGTCCGGAGGGACTCCGGGGCGAAGACCCTATTGTGTTTGCTCGACACACTCGTTTTTTATTCTGGCCCCTCACCAAGGACCACACTGTCTCATTGGGAGACCACCGACAACATAGCTCCTCGGATCACAGGGACACGCAAACACCTCCACCACAAGAAGGTGTCGATTCTGGCAGAGGATTTATACCATAAAGACACAATTACATCATCACAAATGTATACAAAGGCTGTGAAAGACTGATGACCCGTCCAGGCTGTACCCCACCTTTCGCCCAGTGTCAGCTGGGATAGGCTGGCTAACGATTACATTTTGAAAAAGTCATGTTTGTCAGCCGGTGAATTACATCACTAATCATGAAAGCCAAAAATGAAACGTTGAGATATAGAAAGAGAAAGACGATTGAAGACTGAACGCTTGTGAAGATGCACTGTAAACAGGATGTGATTAAACCAAAGCTGATGCTCGCATCAGGAGTATACATTGGTAAAATCATGTATTTGCTCGGCAGATGAGTAAATGCTTTTCTGTCAGTTCAACGAAGACTTTAACAAAATGTTGCTGAGACACACATTGACAGGAAGTTGGTTTTAAAACACATCATGGATACAAAATTGTTAATACGTTTACTGTGAACCGAAAAATCCGAGAGAACAAACAAGCTCTCTGACTAAGGACCATCATAGCGCAATAACATGTTAATGATGCTCTTTCTCAACAGCATTGCCTGCACAAATTTGACAATTTGAGTGAATTTGAATGAGTTTATTTTTGACACATTTTGATGAATTAAAGTGTCTAAATGTTCAAGGGTAAGATGTTTTCCAAGATCATGTTCACCTTCTTGTAATGCTTTATGCCTGTTATTAGAACAGGAGAGAGATACAAATCTCTGAATTTTAAATTCTGTACCACTGTTTGTAACAATATATTTCACTGTCTTTTTCCGAGCCCAGAGAAATACCTTGGGTCATGAGTTTCTGTAATATAGAGTTTAATTGTAAATACTGTTGAACAGGTCATTAAAATTACAATCAGGTTTTTATTATCGTACAGTAACACAAAAAATGAATATTTGCTTCTGATTATTATCAGGTTTTTTTTTTCCAGCTGCCAGCCTTGTGATATATGGCCCAAATCATCATCTGTGAAAACACATGAAATATGTGTGTATTTCAGGTATTCCTATCCCCCCCCCCCCCATCTAATGCTTTATAAGCTTTTTTTTTTGTTTCCCCAAAGAATAAAGAGTAAATGTGAAAAAAAGATCAGAGTTCAAATCTAAATCAACCATCAAGGCTTGGAATATCTACTGGTGTTTCCTAGCACCTTAAAGATACATTCCTGCCACCAACTGGACTAGATTGTGAAAAGAGATGTATTTTTTTAATTATTAAACCAGTTTCTCTTACTTTCACAGCGTATGCCTACAGTTTCAACTAATTTGTGACAATGAAATATCATGTGTTTCAAATTGCACATTCTCAGCGCTTTAAGTGCACTGACACTGAGAAGTTCGGAGCAACGTAGATCAATTCTAACAATCCAAATGTTGAACATGGAACGATAGAAAGCCTACGGAGAGTTATGAATTGCTTTTGCGACTCAACATCCTGGGTACATTCACACAGACACTTAACATCAATGAGCATTTTAATACTTTATATTTAATATTCTTACTGATGAACACAAATCATTTCACTCATGTATCAAGTCACAAGTGTCAACCATTCAATTTCTGTGTTCAAGTCATCAGAACAGTGATTTAACTTTGACATCTATTACAAGTGTAAAACCTCAAAATGAAAATAAAACTGTGAACATAAATGTATAAACTTTATAACAGTACATGCAGGTGTTCAGCGGGCAGCATGAACAGACCCTTCAACCTCTAGCTAATGTCACATAGTCTACTGTTCTCAAGATGCATTGTTTCATATTTTTTTGCAAAAATTGTATGGGTAAAAAAAGTGTGTAAGCAATAATTCAGGTTATTTATTGTACAATCCTGAGACTAGTGTACAAAATAAGCCAAGACAAGCATCCACGGTGTAATTTACATTCTACATAATATGAGACCTGAGTGGGCAGATCCTTATTGAACAGGGGTCGGACTAAACATCGACGCTACAAGATAATACAATACATCCTCTTGGAATACAAGAATACGCTCTTTTGAGTCCAATTTGTTTTTAGTATGTATATATGCAAATACTTTGTTTTACATAGTTTCATCTCAGATATCTGTGGAATAAATAGTTCGTACTTTTTGTCTGGTCACACCGAAACCATGATGTGTTGTAGATTTTATTTTTCAAAATATTGACTATTGCTGTATCGTGTATTATCATTAACATCAGCCAAGTGTATCATAAAACCTCCATGCATTGCATCCATGGGTGTGGTTTATCTGGTGAGGATTAGTGCAACATCATGCTACACGTACATGTGTGAGGAAAATTCAAATTTGTGAAAAAGAGCATGCACAAGCAAGAACAAACCTGAAATCATGTTAGTTTGATATATAAATAAATTGTATCTAACCTTTGGTGGGTGTGTGTGTGTGTGTTTTTGTTTTCTTAAAGTTACATAACACAAGTTCCAATGAATCTATAGTACTTGCATATATAAAACCCCTTTAAGACCACTTTGTATATAAGTAACTATATGACAGAAGAGTTGAACCTTCATGAGGTGACCTGACAAATACATGTGGAGAGTTGTTTCTGCTGCTGATGAGATTTATAGTCAAGAAATGACATCAGTCAACTGTGCTCGAGGTCATCAGTGCTGTTAAAATGCATGCACATTTGGAAAGAGCTGACACATCCCAACTCACAACAGATCACAGTTTAGGTGTTAATTGGGCCGTGTATCAACGTTTGATACTTTATGGCACTGACACATTGTTTGAATACTAGCAAGCATGGCAAGATGTCTTGTCAGGCATTTCCAATCTGCAATAACCGAGGAGTGTCGCTCCAAGATGTGAGGTCTTTTTTTATGTGGTAAAACTGCTTTGAGTATAAAATGCCAACATGGTGACACATCAAAAGAAAGCAGACAAAATTAAGTTAAACCATATTTTTGTATAATTGGCTAATATTTTCATGTCATACAGATGTTTCCAATTTGTGAAAAGGAAGGAGTTGGAAACTAAAATGATCAGTTATGCACCATATTAACTACAAATCATTGCTATTTGCCGTCATTTTTCAAACATATTGGAAAATGGATATTTTTCTTCACCTCAGGTTTGCAAACTTATCTTTTCCTTTGCTCATCTTCAATGGTGAGTAAAAAAAGTTTATGGGCTTCCAAAAAAACTTTTGTAATTAAAGAAAAATATGACATCTGGGAATATCAGCTATCAGTCAAAAGCTGTTGTAAAATATCGGCATACCAGATCCTGTAAAAAAATCAAAAAGCGTTCATCCCTATGAAAGAACCTAATGTGTACGTAATTTTCATCTTGTTAAAATGGTTTTGGCACCATTAATCATGTCCTGGTATTGGTGAAGGCATCTCTACAGGATAGCCAACCCTAGGTGTTAAACATGATGGAGAAGATGAGATACTCTGAGGCAGAGGAAACGCTGTTTATAAAAAGTGAACTGCATCTAAAGGAAGTCAAGGATGTGAGGCCTAAATATGAAGATTCCTGCTGTAGCAGTGACGATGCTAGATGCTCGTCAGCTGGGAGGTAGTGAAATCCAGAACTTTTCTACACAAAATCTTCTTTGCTTGTACAAAAATCAGTGTGTCCAAATATCAAGATAGTATTGTCTTTCTTTTCTTAAAACAGACTGACTGTAGTCCTGTTTCTCCATCGGTTAACTCTTAGTGGGGTGTAGCTTGCGGCCAAAGTACTCTGGTGCTGCATCCAGTAGCCAGTCAGCGTCCACCAGACAGAGGTCTCTCATGTAGCAGCGTGAGGTGTGCAGGAGCTCATTGAAGACCACATATGCTGGCTTGGCCTGGAACAGGACAGAGGATGGGTGGATGGCCACCGGCTGGTGGGTGTCCAGGGCTAAATAGCTGCCATCAGGTTGGAGCTCAGCAGCATTGACAAACATACCATGGGCAAGGCATTGGCGAACGTTCCCTGTTTCAGTCCCACATGACTCCAGCTTCAGATTCAGCTAGCAGACCAACAGGAAGAAGAGGATTATATGGTAACTGACTGATCGCCCAATCCAAAGCAACTGCTAGCATGACAGCATTAAAGTTAGGGGCTTTCAGAGTAATAGTTTGCTTTGTAGGGTTTCCTACACGTACAATATCTGAGCAGGCACTTCCAGGGCCACCAAAGTATATCTGACAATGCATTTTACACCCACAGTTGACAAACTAGAGGACAATCTCCCCTCACGCTTACCCGCGCTTTATCCATGGTTGGGCTACTGGGATTGAAAAGTTCAATAAACTGTGTGCCGGCGGGTGTTGCACTTCCGTGATTTTAAGGAGTTTTTTGTAAGGCAAGAAACTGAACGCATTTTATTTTGCTACAAGATCACCATAACCTTCAAATCCAGAATCACATTAAAAAACTGACAAATTAAAATACAATAAATTTAAATCAAACACTCGTTGTTTACTTTCCAAAGCCACAGGGAGCCGCAGCAGAGGGATGAAAGAGCCACATGTGGCTCGGCAGCCGCGTGTTGCCCACCCCTGCTCTAAGACCTATCAGCTCATGTTTAGCAATGGACAACTGTGACAGTCACATCAGCACTTAGAGAAGAAGTGTGTGGCAGTGGTATTAACATTACTCCTGGGAAAAACAAAACAAAAAAACCTACAAATTACTTTAAAACTTGAAACAAAAACCTATTTACAACAATCTATTAAGTAAAAAGTGATGCTGAATCACATTTCTAGAGTTTAAACACTTGTGAAAGGCACCTGAAATGCAATCATATCTAAAATCCAAGGGTATCGAATGATCTCAAATTTTGCAGATGGGGGTAGAGGTAGGAGGAGCTCTGATTTGTGCCATCTTGTGTAATGTAATAACAACTACACGTTTACAAGACTTTTCATATCACAGCCATGTGCATGGTGCATCATGACACTCACAGTATGCACACACTGTACGATGGAGATGTTTACCTTAAGGCAGATTTCCCGGAGTTGTGTTTGGACCTCTTTGACCAGACCCATGTTCCTGCTGTTGACAAAATTCTCCCGACACCACTCCTGCTCAACACAGAATTACAAAGTAGTTTTAGATCTGAAATCTGGATCTTTCATTTTCATATGGCTGCACTCACCTTATTACCGCTAACTTTCTTGAAGGCTCTGTAAATGTTGAGGAGTGTCATGTGGTCTCCTTCGCTGGATGTGAACTTCTTGCGTGCAATGAGCACCTCGTCCCGTCGGGCAGGAGGGTTATACAGCACGGTGTCCACCGACAGCAGGGACACTATGCTCAGAATCTCCTCAGAACAGGAATATTTGGGGGACAGGAGGATGGTCTGCAGACAGGGAAGGAAGTGTTGCACTGAGGCTATTTGGGATGTAGCTGGGACAACAGGCCATCTTTGAGTAAATGCATAAAAAAAGATATAAGAACTGGATCTTATTCGTGTAATCATAAGCATTCCCAGTGATTTTTACCTTCGCATATCTGGGCTCCAGGGGGAAGCTCGACATCTTTTTCCCCAAAGTGGTGAGGAGAACCTGGCCCTCTTTTCTCTCCACAGCCCCCAGCAACTCCAAATGCTCCACAGCAGAGTGAACCGCCTCTGGGATAAATACAGCAGGTTAGTACGGTCACGTGTCCAGTACCATCAGAACGAATTACCATCACTATCATCTTACCTAGAGAGGGTTTTGACATGAAATCAAAATTCATCACATCAGGAATCCCCAGAGCCATGAGCTGCAGCATTACGCCCGCCAAGTTACACCTGCAGAACCAAGACTAGTGTGGGTTGCTCAATCCCATGACCTAAACAGCTTTAGCATTTGTTTAAAGCAAAAACTTATCTTACCTCTGAATTTCGGGCAGAGTCATCGGGACAAGACTGTCAAATTCCTGCTCGGTGTAGAGACGGAAGCAGGAGCCTGAGTCCTCCCTGCCAGCGCGACCTGCTCGCTGCCAGGCCTGAGCCTTGGAGACACGCTGCACCGCCAGCACCTCCAAACCGCTGTCTGTGAGTCACATCACATTTGCTCCAGTAAAAAGTGGATTAACACAGGCCAGTTATCAAATAAAACCATTAAGTAGTTAAACTTGACCAGCTAAACTACAGCCAATATTGTGAGTCAACAGCACGCTGTGTTACACCTGCAGTAATTGGCCACTTGTGGGCAGCACAAACAAGTTCTGAAGATACTATGCTGTCAAGCTGCTCCAAAGTTTCACTGTGTTCAGTCACTCATCTTCTCAGTCCGCTATTGGGCAGCTAGTTGTGATAGTTCCATTTTGTGCTCTTCTTAAGGCCCCCAGTTGAGATCGCTTACGAGTGCTGAGACACTTTGGATGCTATGATACCGAATATCAGAATCAGTAAAAAAAAATGGCAGCACAGGGCAGAGTTCTTGCTCTGTCCCATGGATGCGTTATCAGACCTGTATACAGGAAGAGTGTTGGCTGTTGAAAACAGTTTTACATGGTCAAACTGTGTAATTCTGTGATACAGCCCAGACGGACACTGTTCTATAAACTTGCACTATGAAAGAAAACAGTGGATGCATGTGTCTTTTGTATGCTAGGCAATATTTTGGCTGTACAGTTATCTGGTTCAAGATCTCCTCCATTGTGGTTGAGCACTCGTACAAGTAGGATTACCCAGTTGGGTTTATGACGTTTGTCCCACCCATCCTCTACTGCAACTGGACAGCTTTTTCTAAATTTCATGCTCAGCACAGAATAGATGTTCAGCTCCACATCATCCTGAGGGCATTGTTGGTATTCCCATAGCAAAAAAATTAAAAAGATACTTTGGGAAAAAAAAAAATTGCTTCAGTGACACACCCTAAGTATGTGGACATTGTGGTCCTCACTTTCAGTCCCACTTTAAAAGAGCAGCTTGAGGGTTAAGACTTGGATTATGTTTGGTTAGCATTAGGGTTAGGGTTAGCATTTTTGCTGGGAGGGTTTAGGTGAGGGTAGGCATCTAGGGAATCATGCATTATGTCCCCACATACGAAAACTAGAAGTATAGTTGTGTGCATGTGGCTGACTGAATCATCTCACCAGGATTGAAACGCTTGGCCTTCACCATCCCTGTGTCTATGACGTACTTGATTCCAGAGATTGTAACGGACGTCTCGGCGATGTTGGTTGAGAGGATGACCTTCCTACAACCCTGCCGACAGGAGGAAGGATTAGGCTTCGGGTGCACAACCTTAAACCTCTGAGAACAGCCATGCGCTGACCCAATGTGGCTTTTGTCTGGACTGATCTGTGGGAGTCTTTCTCACCCATGTGCTAATTTTAGCCTTTACCTTGGGAGCGGGCTGGAAGACCCTGAGCTGCTGTGCCGGGGGCAGCGACGCATACAGCGGGATAACTATCATGGGACCACAGCTGTCAGGCAGATGCTTGGCAATGTCTCGGCACGTCCTTGCTAGGGCCTCGATCTCCTCCTGGCCTGTCATGAAGACTAAGATATCATGGGACAGAGGTGCCTCCTGCACGAAAACAACAAGAGCCTGTTTTGTTCTGGTGTCAGGAAGAATCATCACCACCACCTTCAACGTTACCCTAATAGAATTCCCAAACTTGCTGCCTGGAAACAGGTTTGTGCTGATGCTCAAGGAGAGATAGTCTGTTGTCTCTGGCTTTTTAAAAACTGCCTTAATTGGCAAACACACGATTTCACACGGGGTGACTAGATCATAAATGTTTGCTTGTGATGTGATCTGCTCTCCTGTCAGATTGCTCATCAGCTCCACCTTCCATGAGAAAGCGCAGTGCTAGCACCAGCGATCATAAATGACGGCATAGATTCATTAGCAACTGTATTCAGATTAATTCATTTTCACTTAGAATGAGTGTCGATGTGTTTTGTTGTCATTTGCTGGCAATGTTTTTCCTCTTAATCGACAAACCAAACAGAAACTGTGACCAAAAACAAAAAATTTAAAAAACAATTAAAACTGAATCTTGAGCTTCTTGTAGTACTCAGCAAAACTGAGCCACATGCATGCTGGAATGTGGCTATCATCAGATGATCAGATGATACTAGAAGTGAGCCAGATTGAGCCTCGACTAACATGGGTTAAACTGCACCACGCTGTTGACACCTGACCAGTGAGCAGCATAGCACACTGGCTTTTGTGAAGCATTATGGCTCATTGGATTTTAAATGAAATGTTTTATGACCAAAGCAAACAAACTAAAGGTTTTCGACCCCCTTTACACATTAACCCTCTAAACCAATGAAGCTGAAGCTGAAGGAGAACTTGAGGAGGAGTACCTGGTGGATCTGAAAGATGGAGACCAGTGCAGCTTGTAGATAGTCTGACTGGGGCTGCTTGGTGTAGTATATCTGAATGGGATGCTGCCTGCCCTCCAGGTAGAGTACTGGTGACTTGTTGAAGTACTCAGAGAACAGGTCTACGTCCATTGTGGCTGACATCACTATCACCTGTGCAGGTTACACAAACAAGCTATTAGGGACCAAAGATGACACGTTCATAACAATGAGCTGTTCCCAGGAGCCAGCGGCGTGAGGATCAGCTCATTATAAGACTCAACTGTCCTCCTACCTTCAGGGGAACCTTATTCAGCTCTCTGCGCTGGCACTGAGCCCTCTTCACCACACCAAACAGCACATCTGTGTGCACAGTGCGTTCATGGGCTTCATCCAGGACCACCACAGTGTAGCGCAGCATTAATGGGTCTCCGATGGCCTCACGTAGAAGCATGCCATCAGTCATGAACTTCAGTTTCGTCTCAGAGGAGGTGACATCTTCAAATCGCACTGTGTAACCCACCTGAAAAGTAGTTAGTGGATTTATTGCAACATGAACAAACCAATATTCCTGCAGATTGCCCCAAATCAACTTCCTCCTTCAGCATCTTATCTAATCTCATTATTCCTTTATAGATGTGGTACTAATGCTACTATCGCCTTCTAATGAGATGCAATGCAGAGCATCACTATTATTCCAGTGATAATATAAATATAAACATCAACATCCAACCATCTGGTGACCCACCAGCTTGCCAAGCTGTGTTCTCTTTTCTTCTGCCACTCTTCCTGCCAGGGAGATGGCAGCAACTCGACGGGGCTGAGTGATGGCGACGATGCCCTGCCGTCCGATACCAGCCTCATACAGGAACTGAGGGATCTGAGTGGTCTTCCCAGAGCCAGTCTCCCCTAAGGAAAAAGACCAGATTCCACATTATACACCATTATTACAGGTGTTCAGCTGAAAAATATTTTACAGAAACTTTTTTTTGAGGTCTGAAGTATATCAAATGACTCAAACACCAATATAGGAGTGCAGAGGTTCAAAAAGTTACAGGTAAATTTCAGGAAATTTTCTGGAAATCTTCCATGAGTAGCACAAAATTTTTTCTTAATACCTATTTTCCAGCAAAAGACACTTTGTGAATTCAATGTGAATATACGGGAATTAAAAGGAAAAACGGGATTTCTCGTGTTAATTGAACTGTATGTAACTGGGCACTGTACATTGTTACATTACTTGCAAGACTTTGGAATCCATATTACATCATTTGGCCCCACATTTAGACGATAATACTGAGCTATATCTAAAAGTCTGTGTATATTTTTCCCACTGCCCTGTGTGTGCTAGTTTTCGGATTGATTTAGCATGCAGATTAACAAGTGTTCATGTAGCACATTAAGTGATCTATATTTTTAACAAATGTCCCATATGTATTCCTCTGTGCATGGAATTAAGTGTTTGTAACCTTTTTTTTTTAAAAATTCATCTTATTCTGTAGAGCAATGCTGCATGCACCACCTGTCATATATGTGATTAAAATATGAAATACAGATGTTTGCATGCATTTCAACTCATGAGAATACAATTTTCAGATACAAACTGTACACAGGTATGTCTGGAAAGGACTTGATTAATACAATCATATAAGTAACCCCAAAATTTTTCCAGTTTACTCATGTTAATTTCCATACATTGTCGTGAATTTCCACGGAAAGTTTCCTACTTTGAATATTCCTTGAATTCTGAAACCCTATTCCCACCCAAGTCTAAGATATACAGTGTTTGGGGGAGAAAAAAAAAAGAAGACAACATCAAAGTCAGTTTCCCTGTCCTGGAGCACACAGGAGGATCACGGTACATTAGCATGAGCTAAGCTAACTGCTCACCTATGAGGATAGCGGTGTGGAGCTGTCTCAGTTGGCTCAGCAGCGCAGCCTTCGCCTGGTAGATAGGAAGCTGTTTCCTCTGGACATCAACTGGCGTTCTCGCGTTTCCCTTCGTAGGCAGCAGCATTCCAGTTCTCTGTTTATCAAGGCGGAAGAAAACAGACCCCGGCTTGAATTTTTTAGCCGGAGGAGGGTCGGGATCATTGGGCATGGTCTAGATAGCGTGACCCTGAGAGCAAAACCGTTCTGGCTTTTATTGTAGGTTATTAAATGTCAAAAAGACACGGGAAAAAAGTTTTGTCATTCTCGGTGAACGAACATACAGGAGCTGACACCACAGTTGTTTTGATACTTCTGCAATAACGTCCCCACGTGGTAAGATTCGGCGCACGTGTTTGACGTCATGACGCCACGATATTTTCCCGAATTAGGACTGTCAGGTTCATCCATGCTTGAATTTGAACAAACATAAACGTATTCTGTAGCACTGGGGGAATCAGGGACACGGGTCTTGAGATTCGGGAACCATGTCTCCCCAAATCTCAAAACACACAAAAAAAAACCAAACAACCAAAAACATCGTCACATTTGCAATCAGTTTAATGAGAAACTGATTGCAAATGTGACGATGTTTTTGGTTGTTTGAGGCATGTATGCAATATAAATGTGTGTGTGTATACATATACATATAAAAATATATATGTATATATATATACATACATGTATGTATGTACTGTATGTATGTATGTATGTGTGTATGCAATCCCTGTAAATGTATTATTTGGTTATTAATATATTAGTAGAACTATATTATCTAAAATATATTTAGAAATGCTCAAATTCCCTTTCATTCATTTATTCATTTCTACCACTTCAGATAGAACAGAAAATATTTTTTATAGTGGCATCAAGGTCTCATGTTCTTTCTTCTGTAATAAATGGCAGTTTTAAATATCATTATTGCCCTCTCCTGTCCCAACGGATCTGACTCAAACAACAACATTTACATTCAGAGCCAAGGGGATGAAAGTGTCCTAGAATAAGAGCCAGGTGGCTGACAGTGTCCTAGAATTGCTATCTCTTTGTCATGGTCCAGGCAGTGCAGTGGACGCCTCATCCAACCACGACATGACTCTTGGAAATTCACTACCAAGTTTAAATTTCAGTTTCAGGGATCAATGAGGAATGATGGTCTGCATAACTTGCATTTGGGCATGGGATCATTCTGTGTGGAGTTTGCATGTTCTCCCCATGCCTTCGGGTACTCTGGCTTCTTCCCACCATCCAAAGACATGCGATTGTGGACTAGGCTAACTGAATACTCTAAATTGACCGTAGGTGTGACTGTGAGTGTGAATGGTTGTTCGTCTCTATGTCTTGGCCCTGCGATGGACTGGTGACCTGTCCAGGGTGAACCCCGCTTCTCGCCCGTAGCCACTGGGATAGGCTCCAGCCCCCCGTGACCCTTAACAGGAATAAGCAGAAGAAAATGGATGGATGGATGGATGGATGGATGGATGTCTTTATGGGATGTTCCCACAATTTATTTGAATAAAAGCTGCACTTCCCTTGCTGCAACCTCAGTATCATTCAGTCCTTATTTACTACAAGTCCTCTCTCTGAATAGTCAGTGACAGCCTTGAAGTCTGTCTGATGCTGCACTGTTTAGACAACCTGCACTTTTGTTACATTTTAGCTTTATCTTTAGCTTTGCATTATTGTTACCTCCGTCATCTGCACACGCCTAAATTAACCTTATCCTATCCCATAAAGACATAGGGCAAATCCATATGGTAGCCCAAAATTTTATATCTCCAATAGATCATTATAGAGGTCTTTCTTTTAAATGTCTTTAAAATGCTCAGAAAAATGTTATTATAAATTGGATCGAATTGATTTAATCAAAATCATCATTGGAACTGGATTTTCTGTTTGCGAGATGTAGCATGTCTATGTTACAGAAGGAATAACCAACTGATTAGAAGCATACAGCTGCCAAAAGTCTGAGCCGGGTACTGCCCTGTTGAAATGATGTTTTAACATGAGGACACGCTTTCAGAAACCTTGGAACTAAATGGGTCCAACATCTAACACAGGAAAAGACCTACTAAATTAGATTTTGTAAACTAAAAAAGGTGTGCTTCAGTGAGTTCTTTATCCATTTGGTGAGGATTTTGTACATGTTACCAATGGCCATGACCTTCACCAATGGTCTAATATCGCAATGACTCACTTTCCAAAGGGGTGTGAGGCAACAGTGTCAACTCCTGCATTTGTTATTTGCTGTCTTCATTGAACCATACCACAATCAAACTTGCCACTTTATAAAAAAACAAATGAATAAATAAATCAAAGCCAAAGGAGATCTGGAGGTATCAAAGTTTCTATTTCATTTACTACTAACTTCACCATTTCTAGAACTGTACGGAATCCTAACCCTAATTTATTAGAAATGACATGAACCCAAATAAATGGCTGGACTAACCTGAATAAACTTGGGGCACCTATAGTTAAGGAATTTGCTGACTTGACTTCCCTTTGAGGGGTGAGGCAGCACTTCCTCTTCCTTATCTTTGGCCTTGTTCAGACTGGAGGCAATTCTGATGTATTTCTTCAATCAAGCCTTCTGCTATTCACATTGTTATTTGCACGTAATGAGGTCAGAGGTGTTGTGTCAGACATCGACAACCATCCAACATCTGTGGGGAAAGAGGCTATGAACGATTTAAAACTTGAATCATATTTGAGAATCCAGACTGAGACACATTTGAAGAAATCTGATCGGAATCAGAGTTTAGACCACTTCCAAATGTGGTCTGGATCACACTTTCAAAAATCTGATTCCATGTGATTCGTGGCTGTACACATTTTCTTAAATCAATGTAGATACACACACATGGGACAGTCCTGGTGGAAGTGGCCTTTCCCAATGTTAGACTGACCCCAATGTTCCCTATGTTTCCTATTTATTGCTTTTCCCTGTTAAGCAAATGAGATTCCACTGCATATTAAAAGCTGCATCACCATTATCACCGTGTTTGTGTAGATGTGTGCGTATGAATGTGTGATGATGTCTGTGTGTAAGTATCCATATGTGTGCTATGTATGTGATCCTTTTAAGGATCGTGGGTGGGGGGGTGGAGCCTATCCCAGCGGCTACGGGCGAGATGTGGGGTTCATTCAGGACAGGTCACCAGTCCATCACAGGGCCAACACATAGAGACAAACAACCATTCACACTCACAGTCACACCTACGGTCAATTTAGAGTATCAATCAGCCTCGTCTCCTCTTGATGTCTTTGGACTGTGGGAGGAAGCTGGAGTACCAGAGAGAACCCACGCAGGCACAGGGAGAACATGCAGAGTCCACACAGAAAGATCCTGTGCTTAAGCTGGGGCTCAAATCTGGAACGTTCTTGCTGTGAGGCAACAGCGCTGACCACCGCACCACTGTGCTGCCCCTGTCTTTTTATTACTTTTTTAAAACCTTTTTTTTTTGCTGTGGATTGGTGCTGCTGCCCACATTTGTTTTGCCACCATACGTAATTACAATATGAATGCTTTAGTTAGGAATTAGTTCAAAGCCCTGCTTTGTATATATTACAGTCACACACCCTAATTTCTCAACAGGCTTTTATCTCTGTCTCTTTAAAAAATAGCAGTGTGTGTGTGTGTGTGTGTGTGTGTGTGTGTGTGTGTGTGTGTGTGTGTGTGTGTGTGTGTGTGTGTGTGTGTGTGTGTGTGTGTGTGTGAGTTGGCACACATCACATTGTGTCTATTGGCATTTCAGGTTATAATTCAGATTGTCCTACAGCCTGTTCCTGCAATCCCAGCAAAGTCCTACCAAATCCCACCAAATCCTTGCAATCCTACCAGATTGTCGTTGCCATTTCATGGCAAAGGCCAGTTGAAATTCATACATCTTTGGCTTTAACCAGATTTAGATCTGGATTTTAGATATGATTCCAAAGTAAGATGTTCCATTGCCTAATCTCTGGAGATTAGAAGGCCCTGCTCACAAGTGACAACAACATCCCTGTGATGGGAAACCTTTTATGTAACATTTGTGATATTTCAAACAATTTCAATTACAAATGGAACGGCTCACTTCACCCCATTTGTGTGTTTGCCACTTCCTTTGCTCCAACAATGAAAATAAGAAATGCAAAGCAGCTCACCGGAAGAGATATAGAGAAAAGAGAGAGAGAGAGAGTGAGAAAGATAGAGAAAGAGAGAGAGGTAATCACTGAACCAGGTGAGAAACTGTCTTCTTGTGTGCCCCCACACAAAATAAAGATAAAACATAAGAAGGCTTAATGTCTTCAAATGGTGACGAGAGTAGGCAAACAAGCTGAACTGTGTTTTGAGTGTGAGCATTGACGATGTGGTATCTGTCTCTGTCTATGTATGCAGGAAGAGTGGTGTGGAAATGATAAGGTTCGATTGTGCAAAGAGAGGGGGAGGAGGTCCAGTGTTTGTGTGGCAGCTGTTGAGCCATTGGAACCTACAGGTGCTGAATTCTAAAAAACAAACAAACAAACAAACAAACAAACAACAAAAAACAACCCCAAACCCTCATTGTTTAAAAATGTGCAAAAAAAAATCAAACCCAGATGGAGATAGAATGGATGAAATGCAGCACTGATATGAATGAGAAGATCCTCTAATGTTACAGAGTAAGGAGCCACGGGGGGGGGGGGGGAGAGAGAGAGAGAGAGAGAGAGAGAGAGAGAGAGAGAGGGAGAGGAAGTCCTTCATACAGACAAAGACACACACATACACACACACACAGGACTTTTCTTGAAACGCATAAGACATCCCTTCTGAGACAAGGCAGAGGACGTTTGCCTCTAGTGAGGAAGCGAGGAAGAGGGCGCCAGGAGAAGTTGGGTCTGGGTGTTTCTATGCAAGTTGGGTGAAGAGACCCTCCTCTGTGTGGGTCAGAAGATGAAGAGCCAAATCACCAATGCCCTCTCTGACTTCTTTTTTGAGTATGAGACTCCACGCCAGGTTCTGGTGAGGAACAGGAGGGTGGGGGTGGTGTGCCGTCTGATCCAGCTGGCAGTCCTGGCTTACATTATCGGGTAAGACTAAACCTTTATTTATTTATTTATTTATTTATTTATTTATTTGCTTTCCAGAATGAATCAAGCAGACTTGAGTTTTGGAACATTTGTATGGTCTTGCAAGTTTGGGCTTGCTTGTGATGACACATTGTGATGCTAAGTGACCTCTCCCTGCAAATTCCAACAACTTCCTCCATTCTGGTGCTGCTGCAGGCTGTGATAATGAAGAACAAGATTTACACATCAAATGCGTTGAAAAAAATTAGATGCTTCAGTTGGGAAAACACATTGTTGTATTTGTCAAGTGTGCTACAATTAACTAAAAAAACCAAAAGCCTCGCAGAGGTTCGGAGGATAGGTTGCACTTAGTGTACACTTCTTCAAGTTGAGACAAACACACAGCTGGTTACACACTCGTTACCTCCACCCACTTGCTTTGACATGCAGGATCCATTCACTGGAAATTCACTCTTGGAGAGGGAGAGCTTGTTTTTTTTTCTTCTTCGTAGCACTACATCATCCAGGTTTCTGTTTCAGTTAGTTTGAGCCCACACGGGATGTTTGTGTGTGTGTGTGTGTGTGTGTGTGTGTGTGTGTGTGTGTGTGTGTGTGTGTGTGTGTGTGTGTGTGTGTGTGCGCATACCTCTGAGCAGCAGCACTGGAGGAGATATGCGTGATAAACAGGCTGAGGCATATGCTAACATAGATAACAATCAACTGCTGCCCGGTTCGCTGCCACATGGGGCAGCGAAATGTTACCTTCTGCTGGTGATTTTGATGGCGACCGGAAAATGTGACAGAGAATGACAACTTAAGAACACCTCATCACGCTAAGAGCAAGGTTATCTAAACTAAATTTGAAAAAAAAAAGCAAAGGACAATTTGTTTTACACTTTCTGTGATTCGTATCTTTGCATGGTACAAGTGGAATATATTTGTGGATGAACATCAGAAAAAAGGGAATACTCGCTGTGTCCTTTTTTTGGGGGCATCAAAGCTTCCTGTGGTGACAGACACCTCCCTCCACCTGCCTCTCCTGCCCTCAGAACACATCAAACTGAGTGGTGATGGACACCAGAGGTGTGACCATGAAACCATCTATTTTCTGCTCTTCAGGAATCAACCATGCAGCAGTCTGACAGTCAGATATTTCCGATTTTATTTCATGCTGCAAATTTTAATGCTATTTTTCTTGTAAGAATAAACATTTTATTCAATGCTTTTCTACACTTTTTAATGACTGAATAAATATGATAATATATGAAAAGGGGATGTATCCTTAGCCAGCTACAGTTGAGATTTGCATAATTTTTTTTTCAGAAATCCTCGTTGAATAGCTTTGAATATGTTTCAGAATTTCACCTAAAAATACATCTGTAAACAACGTTTTAAAAAAAAAGGCTATTTAAATAGACAATGTTGCTTGGGGAAATGTTTCATGACTTCTAATTAATTTCTGACTTTTAGGTTCACAAAAATGTTAATCTGCTGTCTGTATTTTTCTGATTATTTGACAGTTGACGATTTTTTAATTCATCTCAACCAAATGAAGACTAATCTCAGCACCGCAGCACAGGGGAAGAAAAAGCCTTCAGCACATCAAGGAGCCTCCCCTCTCCTCTCTGTTCTCCTTCTGTCACCGCAGATACAGATCTCACTTAGACGGCTGTTTTGGAAGATCTCTCCATTATTTCACGCTCATGGGACTCTTTACTCCTTTTATGTGCTCTATTTTCTCCGCACTTCCCCGCTGAATGAAGCTCAGACTCGTATAATTTGATCCAGCTAACTGATAGAGGAGGCGGCTCATTTTATAAACGCCACCTTATTTCTGTTCAGTTATAAAATATGTTTCTTTTCGTCAGTTATGCCTTCATTGTCCAACGGAAAATAACTGTCATACTTTTCAACGAAGGATTTCGAATTGCTTTTCACACCCTATCTTGAATAGTTTTGCACGTAAGTGTGTACGTACTGGACCTGCTGCGTGTGCACAACTGCTGTCACCCATACAGCCCAGCACACCTAAATACATATTTTTCAACACAAATCTGAAATATTAAAGTAATACCCCCACTACACTTTGCCTCTCTAGTACTCACAAATCGGTGTCTTGAGCTCACCAAGATGTTTTGTCACCACTGCGTCTGTTCTTTGTGACTCCAGAATGCAGAGAGAGCCAGCCACGTATATTTCGCTTCAAGTAAATAATGCCCTTAAACAGCGACCCCAGTCAAAAAAACAAAAACAAAAAAACCCCCCAAAAACATCAGTTTCCAAACTGTCTATGGTCTTGGCATTGGCTTGGCACGTCGCATAAAATTTCTGAAACCAACAGAAGATATCAGACAAGTTTAATCCTTCAACTTCCATTTTGACATGAAATGACACAAGAAGTCTTTGTGCTTAACTAGCAGAGAACATTTATGAACATCATCAGCAACACCACCACTTACAGGTGCCTCCATTTCCTCCACCAACTCTTACATGATTTACACGCCATCATTTCACTCTGGGCCGCTTCTTCAAAGGGTGTCTAAACTCTCTCCTGGAAGGCCAAACTTGACAAGCAAACATACAAAATGATACTATGATCACAAGTTCCTCTTCTTGAATATTATTTCAACTGCTGTTGCTGCTCACCTGCTGACTGAGCACTTCCTGTGTCCCGTACAGGTGGGTGTTCATCTACGAGAAGGGCTACCAGACCACAGACACGGCCGTCAGTTCTGTTTTCACCAAAATGAAAGGAGTGGGTTACACCAATGTGAATGGAGAGGAGAGAGTGTGGGATGTAGCTGATTACGTCTTCCCGCCGCAGGTTTGTGACTGGTTGGTTGGATGTTGTCAGATGTTTCCTAACTGGGCATGAATGTGACCATTAGGGTGATGTAAATCTGGGTCTGAGTGAGATATCATCAAGCCAACATCCTCAGTCCATGAAATCAAAGTGTCGGGGTAAATAAAGATCAGGCTGAGCTGGACAAGATCATCAAAACGTTTTGTCTCCAAAAGAGAGATTGAGATTTATCCCGCACTTTAACAGCATCTGTGTCAAATTCATTTAATTCCAGATCCAATCAACAAAAATATACACAGACATTTAATAACTTTAATAAACTGAGCCTGACAGTATTTTGTATTTGCCAACATCAAGGAGCATTTGCTTACCCAAAAAGAATCCGTCTCTTTTAAGACTCGAGCAAACAACCTCTCCAAGACTGACTCTTGTCTAATATAATTCTTTACAGGTAGGCCCGGTTATCTGTGGAAAGTAAACAAAGATGACACAATGACTGTCATGTTTACTGTTAGGTGTGGTTGTGGGCCTTTTTAATTCACAGCAGGTTTGCCACATAGTTTGGTACCATCGACCCCTACGACGCAATGAAAAGACTACTTTAAGGACAATCACATGACTGGATAAAATAAATACACTTAATTTCACAATACCAAGATGTGAGTGAAAAACAGTTCAGTTGTGTTGGACTGAGTGACTGAAGTAGAATGCAACTCCTCCTTTTGTTCTCTGTGTTGTAATTTGATGTAAGGGATGCTGCAGGTTGATATTATAGGAACATCCAGAGGCAAATGGACAGTTTCTATTTTATATGAACGGAGTTCACCCTGGATGGGTCACCAGTCCATCGCAGGGCCATCAGGAGCAATTAGGGGTTCAGTATCTTGCTCAAGGACACTTCAACATGGTCACAGAGGGAAGTGAGGATTGAACCAGCGACCCTTCGGTTGCTAAACGGCCACTCTGCCTCTGGTCCGTGCCACCCCCATCGTTACAACATGAGAAATTAAAAACCCATGAGCTGCGCAACATTCTCCAAAGTTTGCCTAAATTTCAACTCCATTTCGACAACTCTACACTTGTAAAGTTTAAGAAATAACTTCCACCAGAAACAACATGGGGAGGCAACTTCCTAAGAATCGTAAAAGTTGTTGCAGTCAGTTATTGCATCTTCTACACACAAATATTTGAGAAACACTTCCAAAGTGCTTGTGGGTGTTTGTGGGTAGGCTAGGTGCAGTATGTCTCTAGGACCATATTTAGCCAGGATCACATACCTACACACACAGTAGATGTACATTTACAGAGTATTGTATTCAAATCAGATCCTTGATTTGCTTTATTCAGCACTTCCACAGATATCAACCAGCAGCTCTCAATCTGAAAGAAACCTCAGTATTATGCCTTTAAATTCGAGCACCGCTCTGTGCTCGTGTTTTCTGAGTTTCGTCCGAGCAGTGCTTCATGTTCTGAATATGGCCTTTACCATGCCCAAACCGTCATGTTGAGGCAACTTTACTCCTACAGACATTACTCAGGGTACTATCAATGAAGGGCAAGTCTAGACTCAACATTACCCTACAAGCCTGAAAAACCTTGAACAGAACTAGAATGTTAATGTTATTACTGCATTATTACATGATGATTACAAATATATGTGCAGGCAGAAAAAAATCAAAAGTGGACTATAACTCATAACTGCTTGATAAGCTTCCAGTAGAACACTTTATCATCCTTTATTGTGTAAGCTAGTGAGACTAAACCATTTTAACACATTTCTTCTCTGAATCCTCAACAGGGAGACTCATCTTTTGTGGTGATGACCAACTACATTATAACTGAGGGTCAGCGTATGGGGAAGTGTCCAGAGGTAGGTGAAAACTCTCCCTCACTTTCTCTGTGTTTACCCCTTCAAACTCAGCTGTAAACACTTCCATAAATAGTCAAACAGAAACTGGGCCTCATTCCAAGACTGCTTCTGTAATTGGTAATTGTCTGGGATCCAAACACCAAACAAGTTTGCTATCATTTTGCTCTGCTTGTATCACAGTTGTCGAAACACATTAAGAGCAGCAAAACATCACAACAAATGTTTTCAGCACTTGGTTTTGTACACACACTGACCCAAGCCCCTTGTGTCCACCAGCTCCACAGCAAGCACAACTGTAGCTCAGATGCCGACTGTGAAGGAGGGAGTTTCAAACGTACGGGACATGGTAAATCCTGACGGCTGACAGTGTGTGACCACAGCAGTCCTCACTGAGTACCGTCTGTCTGCGGACAAACAGCACATCTTTGGCTTTTCTTATCTTGTTTGGTTTCGCTGGAGACGTAAGACCTTCTCAAACTTCTTTAAGCCGTCTCAGACTTTATGACACTGATGATGTTAAGGATATAGAACAGTTTGTTTGCAAAATGGGCTGTGGCATTGGAGAACTTTAGATGGACTCACACGAATGAAAACTAATGTGACTCATCATTGGTAAACATTTGATTCATGCATTGCTCTTGTTCAGCACTGAGAAAAGAAAGATTAAAATCAACAATCGAAGTCTTTGCAACCAAGCATTGTGTGCCTTTGGATCTTGAAAAGCAGTGAAGCATGCAAGTAAAACTCTGCCTTAAGCCACGCAAACGCATATGAGCTGCCATTAAGCACACATGGACACTGAAAACAAATAGCCATGGAGACAAGAGCTGTTTTACTAGCTCCAAACATACGGTATCATCAGCGAGTTCAAAGAGCAGTTACATAAACCTATTGTCCGCCATCTGCAGGCTTCAATATGAAGCCTTTCAAGTTCTCTAGATCCCACATCCATTTAAATAAGAGCAGAGTTAGATGAAGCTTTAGATCCGTCGCTTTCAGTCCAGTCAAATTCATCAGGAGGTGCCAGTGTGTCGTGGGATGCAGAGCTCTTTTGATGTGCTAGAAAAGTCAACATAGTGTTTACCCCAGTGGCTCTACTGAAGTGACCAAAAGTCTGCTAGAGAACTGCCTGCGGATTCATAGGATGAGAAAAAGTGGCACCAGCACAGCTAATCGCCAATGTTAGCATCTGGCTGATGTAAAGAAAAACGGGGAGATCAGCATTTGCTTGGCCTCGTTTCCAGTGCGGTTACTGCTGATGCTAATCAAAGATAAGAGGAGGCAGGAAATGTTTAGATGAAACGTTAAAGCCTACCTCAACTCTTTCCTGCTCTTAGAACGTTTTTCTTGATTTTTTTTTCTCCACTTGTATCTAATGATGAACTCTAATGTACTTCTACTTCAAGGAAAAATGACTGGAGTGTGTTTGAATGATAGCAGATCCTGTGAAGTTTTGGCTTGGTGCCCTGTTGAGAATGACCACAACATACCAAAGTATGTGTGCACTCTGAATTATTTTCATGCATGTGACCATTATGTGTTATTTATCTTAAAAAGACAAAAACAATTATCACCAGTGAGAATTTATGCAGCTCTCTCTTGCGTGCCTCCAGCCCTCCCCTGTTGATGTCTGCAGAGAACTACACGCTCTTCATCAAAAACTCTGTCACCTTCCCTTTATTTGGAGTCACAAGGTGACCGACTACATTCATGTTGATTTCCAATTATTAACAGTTGCTACTGAGACAAAATCTACGAGCAATCTGATTTTACATATCATCACCCGCTTAAAATAATTGCCAAAGTCATTTTTTTGGACAATTTTTCCCACTAAAACAACTCCTTATGATGCTTTATCTCCAGTTTTTTTGTGTTTTCTGAAAAACTTGACAAAAATGACTTCGGCGATTATTTCAAGAAGGCAACGATAAGTCGCTAAAGATCAGCTGTATTCATAATGATGGTAAATGTTACAAGGAGAGGAGAGAAACTCAGACCAAAGGAATGACAGAGGATTTACAGTGCATAATATTTCTACTCAATAGTTGAACCAAAATAAGAAATACCAAGATAAGTTCAGCTGTTATAGTGTCACACGTCATTTTATCCAGCTGACACAGTAACTTTACCCTCAATAACAGTCAGCTTTGTTTGCAGGAGTAACCTGGTGGAGGGTGTTGATTCTGGATACATCAGAAAATGCCTTCATGATCCCGAGGAGGCTCCGCTTTGTCCCATATTCAAACTGGGGGACATCGTCAAATTCTCTGGCTTCAATTTTGAAGAAATAGCAAGAGAGGTGAGGTTTCGTCATGTTTATTCAATCAACATGAACAGGATTGGACTGCTTCGTTGTGTGTAATCACATCTGTGTGTGTATTCTTTCTGTTCTCCTACCTGCATTGTGTTTTATGTCCTGACAGGGAGGGGCTATTGGTATTGTGGTTGACTGGACATGTAACTTTGATGTGGATGTAAAACACTGTAAACCAAAGTACAACTTCCATGGCCTGTATGGAAACCCTGCAGTGAAAGACGAGGCCAAAGCGTCTTATGGCTACAACTTCAGGTACAAATCCCGGATGACAATAACTTTATGTAACTAATGCAGAAACACAGTCAGTTCACCAAACAAAGTTTCACTTTAAATATAAATTTTTAAGAGAGTCATAACCACAGTACGACAGTGTGTGTGTGTATGTGTGTGTGTGTGTGTGTGTGTGTGTGTGTGTGTGTGTGTGTGTGTGTGTGTGTGTTTGTGTGCGTGGTTGGGCTGTTACAATGTAAAAGTTAGAAAATAGTTGTTAGGCTTTTCACAACTGGGAATAAAAATTTTCTGTAATGTGTACTTTTCACCCATCCACTCTCTGGGGGGCTGGAGCCTATCCCAGATGACATTGGGTGAGAGGCGAGGTTCACCCTGGACGGGTCACCAGTCTGTCGCAGGGCCATCAGGAGCAATTAGGGGCTCAGTACCTGCTCAAGGATATTTTGACATGGTTAGCGGGGAAAGTGAGGATTGAACCGGCGACCCTTTGGTTGCTAGATGGCCACTCTACCCCAAAGCCATGCCGCCCCTTTTACTTTTCACAATTAAAATGATTCAACATTATTTTTTAACAATTTGATAAAGGATCAGAAGTGTCTGAATTTATCTTTAAAAGCTGTATGTAACCTGGAAGCAATTAGCTTTCCTCCGTCAGAATTTAACAGTTGCAACCAGCAGAGCCCTCTAATGAACTTATTATATCTTATATATCTTATAGCAACAATGTCACATATTAAAGTCATTTTTTTAAGCTCTGGCTGGTTAATTTTGTTCTCTTGGTTCTTTTTCCAGTACTAGATTTTGGACTTCTTTCTAAGCTAATAACCTTGCTGGGTGCAATAAGTAAAATGCTCCTGGAGGTTTGAAACTGTTTCACATGCACTGTCTCCTCAACGTCTGTCTTTTTGCCATGTTGATCTGCATTCATTGGCTAACGAATGTCACTACTAAATACTGTAACTGTTCTTTTGAAATTTCTGTCCAGTACTTAGCATCATACTGTCTTTGGCTGGTCTGAAATGAACTTGATATTGCCCTGCTTCAGTTAGTAGAAATGACTTAGGGGCCTTGCTTCCTGCAGAAATGTCATCTTCAAGTTCCAAATTCAAATGGATGAAAGAGAATATGCAGGAAATATGATATAATACTTTGACAAACACATTGTAACATACTGTCCATGTTTAATCTCAGGTTCGCTAAGCATTATTTGGAGGACAAGATACAGAAAAGAACCCTTCTCAAAGTGTTTGGCATCAGGATAGATATCATTGTGCAGTCGCTGGTAAGTTTAATTAGAGGTATTACAGTGATACTCTGCCTAGAAAGAGTATTTTGCCTGTCAAGTACTCACAGGTGTATAGGCCTCTTTGTGACTCTGGAATGCAGAAGGAGCTAACCGCGTATATTTAGCTCAAAGCTAATGGCAACTCAAATCCCACAACTACAGCAAAACTGCCCAAAAATCCCCATTTAGAAACTCCTACTTGCATCATCCAGTGTCATACATGTCTTTTTTAAATCCCTCCCCCTGAAACTCAACACTTCGATTCAACCTAAAGACAAACAAATATAACATTTCCATGGCATAACACACCATTAGCTTCAAGCTAAATATTTGGGGCTGCCTCCGTCTGAATTCTGCAGTTACACGCAAATGATTCAGGAGGGAAAGAACTATTTGTGAGAACTTGAAAGGCATAATACGCTTATTTGGGTGTATCGCTTTAATGTCTTGACAAGGAAAATTTGGGTCACTGGCATTTTGTCTTTAACAGGCAAGAAAATTTGACATCATCCCAACACTGACTGCTATAGGGTCTGGAGTGGGCATTTTTGGAGTGGTATGTTCTGGCACGAGACTGATTTCTCTATTGTGTACTTTGCATAGAAACTAATTTAAGAGACATTTCTATGTGTGTTTCAGGCAACGGTAGTCTGTGACTTGGTGCTGCTGTATTTGCTACCAAAAAGAGAATTTTACAAGAATATGAAATTCAAATATACAGAGTCACACATTCAGGTAAGATGTGTCTTATCAACTGGATTCCGCCACAGATAATGTGTACAATCAGTTTGAACACAAGATGGCAGCAGCGAAACATCTAACAGTCCATGCAGACATCAACAACTTTGAATGTGTGTGTGTGTGTGTGCGTGTGATACATATGTCAGCCATGTTTCCCACTTCCCAACTATTTTTGGCTACATGTCTAGTAATAGCCATTCCAAATTAAAGCTAAACCATCCCCACATCCCATACAGACAGCTTCCTGCCTTTAACTGAAATAGGTAGAACATTTTGTATTTGCAGCCTGACAGCGAGTCGCTTGGTTTAGACTCAAGCATCTATTACACCCTTGACGCAAAAGCAAGACAAGGCCAAGACCGGTCAAATGTGAGTGAAAGAAGTCCAGAAGTAGAGTAGATTCAGCATCTGTCATGTGATGATGAGGAGAGTCCATTTGAACAACAAAAGACATCTAAACTCCTGCTTTTCACTTGTATGTAGCAGGACCCTGACTCCGAGGCAGGCAGCACAGAAACAAATGTTTCTAAAGTGAGTTATCTGTCTGATTCTTACAATAACCCATTATAATTCTCCCTGTATCTGTCAACTTCAATGACCTCTGCCTGTTTGTACTGCTATTCCTGTGCAGAAGTGACCACGTTGTTTGGAAGTGTACAGCAGCCTTCAAATAGACCCTGCAAGACAACACACGATCTATTAACTCTGGGGACTGGAACACACAACCTTCTGTTTCGTCACTTTGATCTCTTTTCGATCTTCGACAGAATTCATAACTGACAATATTCTCACTCACTTCCACTCAGAAAACCACCTTGAGTGAACCATAAATAGATCTGCTGAGGGTATGCGCCTTTACTTGGGTTAAAAATCCACCTCTCATCTTCGTAAAGGCACCTCAGTATAGTCCACTGCCTGTTGCTATCACTACCAATGCAAGAAATACATCTATCATAATTGGATGTGCTGCTGTCAGAGTGAATCATCCCTCATGTGAACCCTATGATATGAGATGCAATACAATAAAAGATGTATAAAATTATTCATGTGTTTTGTCTGTCAAACAGCGAAAAGGCAACATGAGTCAGGTTGTCTTTTTTATTATCTGTGATGTCCAGGTGTACAAAAAGCATGCAAAAAATAGCTTTTTATATTTATATTGTTACATATTTACATCATAACAATTTCATTCCATACGGGTGTGCCATGCTTCTGTTTATGTATGTGACAAAGGCCATTCATAGAAAAGCACAAGACAACACAGAGACAGCAGGCACCTGCAGCACACATATCAGGACAGTCACGTACAGTTAATACAAAGATGCAAGATAGACCTCTTTGACTGGATATTATATACACTCTTCCACAGTCTTAGTCTTGTTCCTGGAACAGCAGCGCTAAGCTTGAGGACACTAAGAATGAGGACCTCCCTGCCAAGGCTTCACAAACAGAAGAATTAAAGTTAGAAGATTTCACATGGGTTGTGTGCATCAAAAGTTCTACAACCAATCACGACCACCATGTAGCGTGCACGTGTTACAGGCCATCTGCACCAAGAACAATAACTCCAAGTATCCACATATGGTTGTTCCTGGGATGGAGGATGGTAGGTTCCACACAACTGTACTGACAGTATGGGCTCCACCATCCCATTCACTTGAGCTAGAACAATAATTAAAACCCTAAATGTATTATTGTTGCAGTTATCATCTTTTGTGTGGACAGTCCTTAAGGTCTTTCTACCCGGCTGGACTGAGAAGAGTCAAATGTGACCTCTAGAATTGGGAACCATTCACATTTGAGGCAATACTGGTACCAGTACCTGCACACAACACTTTTTCTGGTACTTGACTTCGTCAAAGCAGAAGTTGCTGTTTTTTTTAACGTGACAAATCTTGACTGTTGCTGCCAGTGGTTCAGACGAGTGTTGATTCAAGATAGTAAAAATATTATAAACCTGTCAACCTACCCAGCAAAAAAAAAAGGAAAAAAAAGAAGAAGAAGCTCAGTTTCCTCTCACATGCCCAATGAGCAACTTAAGTTTGGTACCTGACCCTACTGACCTGTCTATGCAGTAGTGCCACCTTTAGACAGTCCCCTTAAAAAAAGACGGCGAAGTCAGAGTTCATACAATCTGTGCATCTAAATGTGGTGGCACCTTTTGTTCAGGGGACAATCAGAATAATTCAATAAAATGTGTTAATGTACTGAGGAACGAGGACAGAAAGAGCTCATCCTTAAAAGAAAGACAATTAAATGAGAATAAGCATTGAAGAGACTGTTATACAAGGTTTCATCTCCCTGGTGAAGATCCTGAATGACAGCGAGCTGCTCCTCCCCCTCCTGGTGATGAACAGATTTACAGAACCCAAACCTGCCTTGCCTCAATTATACAACCTCTACAAATCTACTGGTCTCAAACAACCTCACCACTGCAGCAGTAAATAGAACAAGTTCAAATGGAAACACATTGGAGTTTCTTTGTAAAAAAAACAAAAAAACTCAACTAGCTAACAAACAAGTGACAAAGAAGATCGATACCTGGGAGTCACCAAGCAAAAAGACAGTAAATATGATCTTTTACAGGTGGTTTTGTGCAATGTTGCATGGCCCACATGTAGCAGTTGTGTTGTACATAAAGTAATGTAAAGTGCAAGGTAGTTTTTTTTAGTTTCAACACAGATGAATAGCAAACACAGATCATAGGATGAACAGCCTGAGTGCTCAGTATCGCACCAGTGATGACAACAATAATGTCCTCACAAACACACAAATGTAAAGCCAGCAACACAGGAATAACATAGAATAACGTAACCATTTCATATTATTTGGTTCAAACGATTCACTGAGTGTTAACCTGTCATGAATCTGTCTCAATTATGTCATCCTCACATCCACAAAAAGAACATTAATGATTGAACCTTAAATTCAAGCTGCATATACCGACATAATTCAATTAAAGACAAGAATGGGTCTTATACAAACAGAACAAGAAAATAAGAAGAGATGGAAAGCTTTACATTGTGGAGTTCCCACTTGATGACAAGGTTAATGATCCAAAGTCGATAGTTTTGATGCGTGAAGTTCCTGCTTCTTTGAACAAAAATCCGTTCCTGTTTGTTCTCCGCACTTTACCTTTGACTGGAGGACACTGAGGCTGGGGTGAGCAGAGGTGATACAGCCATGCCAGGGACCACATTTGAGAGGATGGTAGGTTTTGTTATTGCCATTCAAACGCTCCTTCTCACCGCAGTTCTCTGCCTGCCAGTATGTTTTCATTCAAGGGCTGATGCACCAGCTCAGTGCAGGGGATCAAGAATAAGATCTAAATTATTTAAAGGTTTATGTGAGTGTGTAGCAGTATGGAGCTGGAAACAAAAATAACCCACTGATTTAGGTTTTTTTCTCAACTTGGCCAAAAAATCTTCAATGGCAAACAAGAAATAATCCTAATAAAACTTTATGAGTATTTGTAGTAGGAATTGCAGTGAGGCAAAGTCACTACTTAAAAGTACATTTTTCTGCAAAAGCACTCATTAAATTCAGGGACTAAGATTATTACGCAAGAGAGTTTCCCACACCCATCACTGAAAAACATTCTGCGCCTGTCACAGTAACTGTCACATCAAATCCAACTCAGGAGGAGAATAGAAAAGACCAGACAAACGACATATAAAAGAGTAGAAAGAAAAAGACCAAGCTTGAAATAACCACCGACAAAATGCTCATACTTTTGTCTCTTTCCCACCACAATAATTTTCACTTGTTAATGATCCATAAAATCAGCTTATGGCTCCACTGATGCCAGTCACAATTATACAGGGTTAGCAAGTTGAGACAAATAAGATTGTAGATCAAACCCGGTGTTCAGAAACAGCACATCGAAGAAGGAAAATCAGTGAATCAGTTACTCTGTGGCCAGCAGGAAGTGCGAACAAAAGCGAGCCAGAATGTTAACACATATCAGCATCCTTGAGTCTCCTCAGTGTGTAGAACTGGTTGTGTAATGTGAAGGATGTGTGGGCAAAGCGACAAGCACACAGTGGTTCAAGAAAAGACACAAGGAGGACTTCAGAGGGTCTATAAGACTCAGGAGGAGGGCTCATCTTCATGCAGGTCCTCCAGCTCTCCTTCTCTTGGTCCATCTCCTGTGCTGCTCTTTCTGAAAGAAGCAATGCAACAAAGACAGAAAGAGGCACAGTGAGGATGTCATACTGTTAATGCTTTCTCTACCAAAGCAAGAGGACAACTCTGTAAGGTTGCGTCATGGATGGTCAACACACAACGATATGACACAGCTAGATGAGAGCTGCAGGGAAGTGACAGTTGGGGAAGGGCAGCTCCATCACTTCTCACGAATGGCAAAAGCGAGAGTTGAGGAGTCTAAGACCATGGCAGGTATGGAGGCAGATGTTGGACAGATTGGACGGAAGTGTTACCTGAGTGAGGGGTGAAGTTTTAAAGAGGGACGGAAAGGCCAAGAGTCCCTGCAGCAAAGTGGGAGAAAAGACGGAAAGGTCACAAGTGAGAGGGAAAAGGTCACCTAAGGAGGATAAATACATGGTGTCTGGAGAGATGGGGATGGCTTCTCGTCTTCACATGCCACCGTCCTGAGGGGTCGGTTCGTTATCAACTTTAATGGTGAAATGACTTTTTGTAGAAACAGGATATAATATGAGAGGATACTTTTTGGGGCAAAACACTCAAATGTTGTATTTTTTTACATTTTCTTTAAACATCTGTGACCCCCCCATGATGATGTCACAGTGACGTCATAATCTTCACTTGACAACATTTTGACAGAGTCTGCAGTTTACAGCTGGAAAATTTAAATACACATTACCAGGCAAAGGAAGTGCAACAAACCATGCTGACACATTGCATTGTGGGTAATGTAGAGCCAAGTTTGTTTCATAGGAGTAGAGAGTAAATGTCAGGCTAGCTCTGCTAAAGCTACTTTGATTTTGGTCAGTTGAGAATGTATCAACCTAACTTCATGAAGGCAATAAAAAAATACTGGAGTAGCCCTTTCATGTTTGTTTCTGTAGATAGATATATACTTTATGGATCCCAGAGGGAAATTCAATAATGAAGTTCAATTAATACATCTTAAAGAAATTGCCATAATTAGTATAAATTATGATTAGTGTCAGGGTGATTGAACGCCTCCATCACATTAACAATTAAAGGCAAAACAGCTTCTGCTTAATGTTGTCGTTAATCGTAGTACCTATAAAAAATGAGCCTCTGTTGATGTGGTGTTGATTTTTAATCTCCAGCAGGGGGCAGTATTTTCTCAAACTCTTCTTGTGTCTTCTGCAAGCACCTTCACTTCCGACAGCAGCTCTCTGTTTTGCTGGCTGGAGGGTAACATTGGACTAGATAGACAAGGGGAACAGGACTAGTTGACTAGAGAAAAGAAATCATCCCCGACTTGAGAGATAAGAGTCGGTCTACTCCACACTCCTGACACAGATTACTGCCCTGAGGGCTCCTGCAGAACAACTGTGTTTGACTTTGGCTGTATATTGTAAGATGCAATTGCATGATGGGATATGATGATCCGCTATTTTCCCCTGTGAAGCTTTCAAGCAATAGAAAAAATAGAAAAGAAAAAAACAAAGGCAGCCTGCAGCTCTGTCCCTTTGAGTCCCTCTACCCTTGAAAGCTGAAACCAACACACACAAAGAAACATTTTGCACTGTAAGCTCCACTGCATAAAGTGAGAGAATGAATTATGGTGCTATGGCAACACAAAGTCGTGGCTGCTACAGGAAAGAGTGTTAGTTTACCTGATAAAAGCAGAAAGAGGAGACAGGTGTGAAGTACCAATAAATGCCTTATTCTGAAACAATCTTCGTAATGACAGAGAACCTGCGAAGCTTGCAAAGGAGCAGTGGAGTGTACAACAGTGTGGACTTACAGGAGCAGACTGCCAGGTGCAGACATGGACCTCTCCTCCCTCCTGCTCGGACACTCAAACGGGTTACTGAAGGAACGCTTCCTTAGCATGGCTTTCACCAAGATCTGGAACATTGACAAAGACAGTCTGCTGAGAAACGTGCAGTGGGATGTGGACAGGTGAGATGAGCAAAAAAGGGCGTGTGAGGGTTAAACCGATATGAGAGGAAGTCTTTCTACCAGAAAGTGAAGGATGATGTCTGACGAGGTGACTCCAATGTCAAATCCGCAGAGCTTACCTGAGATCAGAGCTTTATTTCTGCCTGCACTGTAGCTTTGAATTAGAATGCAGCTTAATTTATATTTGACAAGCAGCCTGAATCATTAGCCTTCCAAACCAAAGAGCCGCCACGACTTGACCACAAAGGTGCATTTAGGAGCCTCTAGCGCTCTGTTAAACAGCACTTGTACCCTGCAACTCTGCTCATTTGGTGTGTGAGGGATGCAGATTTGAAGACAAGCAGTTGAATCTACTTCAACTGATAGAAAGGGCCGTGGTATTTACTTTTGCCCGAAAGCTAGAAAACCTACACTAAGCAATAATAATAATAATAATAATAATAATAATAATGATAATAATAATAATGATAATAATAATAACAACAACTTATATTTAATAGCACCTTTCAAAGTACCCAAGGTGCTTTACATAAGCATGGGAAACTGGTAGGGGAAAGGAGGGGTGAAGACAGAATGCAACGGGCTCATTTCCTTCCAAGGTTGCTGAGACACTGCCATGTCAGTAACAAAAACCTGTTGCTGTTGGATGTTGTCTTTGCTCAGATGCTGGCACTGATGCCAAATTGATGGACAGGCAGATTTGCTATTGGAGCAACGATCTGTCAATTGCAGTGGCATGCCAATAATTCTGTATTCTGCGTAGCTCAAACAAAAATTGAGACTTTCTGACAGGTGAGTGGGGAGCTCTGTCTGCAGCCAACATGGAGGGACGTTTAAAAGGGTTCATTTGTATGAACTACCTGTGATATAATGGCTGAGCATCAGCAGTTTCCTTTCACTACGTTGGCAGAGCTACATAGAGCAGAGTTAGTTTTCCCCCTAATTGAAAGACCTGGTTCCTGTTGTGTGCCTGTCACAGTGACCTTGACCTTCAACCACAAAATCTTTTCAGGTCATTCTACATTCCAGTGGATGTTTGTGCAAATCTGAATGAAATCCCTCGAGGTGTTCCTATGATATTTGGTTGATCAGAATGGTACAGACATACAAACGACAACAGAAAACCTGTCCTGGTTATAAAAGTACAGGAAAAAAACACTTTCTAGATTTCAGGAGTGAAAAAGAGGCATCCTCATCCTCAAAGAGAGAGAACAATGATCCCTTCCACAATGTGAAATGACAACTTTGACTGCTGCAGCTGCCTCCATTTGTACTTGATCACAATTTTTTTTTTTTTTTTTTACCAGAGGCTTGCTGTTGTAACTCTCACTTTTACTGGAAATAATGAGTGAATCTCTATAATAAAAGGAAAGACATTGAGTGTTCCTTACCACTGCAGAGAGGCTGGGAACAAACTTGACTGAGTTCTGAATGTCTTCCTCTGTTACCTCCACCACAGAACAGTGCTCCTCCTCCAGGGGCAGGGGGTCAGTCCCTCCCTGGGTCACCCATTGGTCAATCTAAACACACATACCATATACATGATTACTATTGGGCAGCACGGTGGTGCAGTGGTTAGCACCGTCGCCTCACAGCAAGAAGATTCTGGGTTTCGAGTCACGGCTCAGGCAAAGGATCTATCTGAGTGGAATGTGCATGTTCTCACCGTGCCTGCGTGGGTTCTCTCCATCCACTGTGTGAAGATTTATTTTTGCAAAGACCTAGAACAGTGAAATCATTCTGTTTCAGTCAGCTGCTTACCTTGAGCTCAGGGATGGTGATCCTGGTATCTGGGTTCTTGTCCAGCATCCGCAAGATAAGAGTCCGCAGCTCCTCACTTATCTTTGGTCTGCAGGAACAGGACATGGCGTGTGACATGTGACAGGTGTTACAGCCTTGTGACCAGTAAAAGCTACAGTGCAGAACAGGACATCATAAAAACCACTGTTTCAGCTGTAAAACCAGTGGATAAATTGTGTTACATGTCACACAACACCCATGAAATGTCACAATTTGATCAGTTTGGTCTGAGAACAAGGCAGCACGGTGGTGCAGTGGTTAGCACTGTTGCCTCATAGCAAGAAGGTTCCAGGTTTGAGCCTGTGGTCAAGCACAGGATCTTTCCCCCCTTAACCGGATGAGCAGTTGAAAATGGATGGATGGATGATAATTTGACGCAGCACCTCAAAAGCCCCACTGTGACATCAACAAAACTCAACATGTGAGAATTCTAAGAGTGACTATGTTGTGAGGAGGATTACTCCTTAATAATCCTGAAACTCATCTATTTATTTGATCTATTTTGACTGAGGTGTGCTGTATTTACAGGGGGAGAAATGACAATAAGTGTCCCCAAACTGGGATGTTTTTTTTTTTTTTAACAGTAATTGAGTTCATGAACATGCAATGTCATCTGATCATATGATGCAAAATCATATATAATAGGAGAACTGCGATTCAAAACAAACTGGTAAGACAGCTAAATTTGTTAAAGTGCCAATTGAGTATGTCTGCATGTGCTCAGCCATCATGGTGACAGTGCCAAACCTCAGCTCTACAGCAGTGCTGCGGCCACTGATCTGTCTGAAGCCTTATCGCCAGAGAAGATCTAATATTGAGCAAGATAAGGTCCAAACTGGTGCTCCTGTTTGTCTTCCCCTGCTTGAGTTCCATTGCTTGTTTTGATCAGGTGAGATTTGCTATATGATGCTGCTGCCTGAAACTGCTATTGTGACTGAGATACAGATGAGTTGAACAGTGAAGACAGTTGACCTAAGCTGAGAGCTGGAGGTGGCTGTCTCTGTGAATAAAGTGGACGGGAGTGAAGCATGTAGGAAATGTACTTACAGTTCTGGGAAATCCACATGCTTAGTCCTTATCTTATTGTGCAAAGCCAATATGTACTCGTCAATAAAGGGGCACTGCAAGTGGAACAGAGGAAAGAGTGAAATACACAGGAAGGGAACATCAAATTACCGGAGAAACTCTGTATGTGAAAACAGCAGCAGTGGTAATCAGGGTTTTTTTGTCTTCATTAAAATGAATAACGCTACTACACAGCTGCTGGATCAAGCAGAAGCACATGGCTGCTGGTCTGAGAGTCCCTTCTGAAGAGCAGAGAGCTGAAATCAATACCCAGCCAAGCACCCACCCCCCCCTTGTACTGAGGTGCTGATAAGTGAGTAAGAGAAAGGAAATGTGAAGACTTGCCTTCCCAAAGACGAAACAGTAAAGGGTGACTCCCATGGCCCAAACATCCAGTGCCTTTAAGAAATTGAAAGTAGTGATCAATACGTGGACAAACAGATTTAAGAGCTTTTTTTTTTTTTTTTTTTAAAAAAAGGGATCTACTTGCACTAATGAACACAGTGAACTAAATAAATTCAGACTGCTTTAAGGTTCAAGGGACTCCTCCAGAGAGAATCCTGTGGGATCAGCTCGAAAGAGGCTCTGTAGCTATCTATTTCCATCTCTATGTCTTCTTGTTAGCCTCCACAGAAATCCATTTCTTTTCCTTGATAGATATGAAATTATACCAGCGCCCTTCTGAACCCGCTCAATGTATCTCAGAGCCATGGATGTTTGTTACAAGATGGTCCTGCTGTATGACTAACATGGCCTAATGGCCTGATGTTCTATTGGCACTGACAGCTGAAGGGTCAACATGAAAACCTGTCAGAGTTGAAATATTTGGCTGTCGATTGGGAACAACACCTCCTGTAAATCAGTCGGAATAAGTAGCTAAAAGGGTCTGCATGTAATTCTTGAAAGCTTGATGAAGCAGTGGGCTGATAGACTTGGACAGTTCTCTTTTTGACTGCAATTAAATATTCTATTATCTTTGATGGACATCCAGGTTCCTTCTTTGATCCAATCAAGCCCCTCAGCCTACCATCGGTGATAGCCATGAAAATGATATGCGCTGCAGAAGAGGAGACAATCAGGCTCGGCTCTTGTTCCTAAATCAGGTGGTCGGGTTTATTCAGTCAACAGATCTTACATTGAGAGAGGGGAGTGCAAAAATTACTCTTAAATGGAAACTTTGTGATTAACTGCATTACACATAATTTGGAGTTACAGTATAGGCAGTTGGTCATCAGTCAAATGAATCTTGGAGTTATCTGTGACGAAAAAGGTGGATCACTACTAAACTGAAAATAACAATTCCCTCATTAGATTGCAGCAAAGATCTGACTCCCGTGGATATCTTTGACTGTAACAGTGACGTCAAGAAATTCCCTCAAGGTGTTCCTGAGACATTGTCCTCATAAGAATGGGATGGATATTGTGCACATTTAAGGTGATGGTGACCTTGCCCATAAACCTTTGACCACCAAACTCTTTACAGGTCATCACTGAGTCCCAGTTGATGTGCCAAACTGTGTTCTTGAGATATCATGCTAACAAGAACCGGACATAAAGCCTGTGGTCGACAGCAGAGGCCTAAAAATCAGATGTTTATTTGAAGGTGACTCACTTTTCCACTAAAGCTCTTGCGCTTGTCTGAGAGGGTCTCTGGTGCCATAAAAGCAGGGGTGCCAGCTGTGCTGGACAGTAAAGCATCATTGCCCTCAAACTGGTTGCTGACCCCAAAATCTGCAATCTTCACGTGGCCGTCGTCCCCAAGTAACAAGTTGGAAGGTTTGATGTCCCGGTGGATGATCTTCTGGTAGTGTACTGAGGAGACAGCATGGGAAAATGAGTTCACAATTAGAGCTACAGTGACATCTTAGCAGAAAAAAATCCAACCAAAACTCCTCCAGAAGATTCAGAAACCAGTTCAAGGTCGCCTTCAGTTAAAGCAATGGTCTCCAGAGTTCATTTACAAAACGGAATCAGTCAGAGTCAGTCATTGTAACTCTAAAGCCTGATTTATGCTTCTGCGTCGTGGCGACGCCGTACCTACGCCGTAGCTACGCCGTAGCTACGCCGTAGCTACGCCGTAGCCCCTACGTCGTAGCTACGCCGTAGCTACGCCGTAGCCCCTACGTCGTCATTGTGCATTTATAGTTCTGCATCGAGGGAACGCGTTGCTCTGTAATTCACCGCCAAGCCACTAGAGGGGTGTGGCTTTATCTTCGTATGGTTTTGGGGGACTCTTGTCGAATTCCTTAGTTTTCTTCCGGTCATAGCACATGGGTCAGAGACAGAGACAACAATGGAAGTTGTAAAGGTGGTCATACTTGCGAACCTCCTCGATAACTCTTTCTTCGGCTTGGTCCATTTTTATTTTTGCGTGTTGCTCTCACCACAGAAACTTAAAAAATAGCGGTGTTGTTGTGCTGAACCGGAAACGTCGTGTGAGCGGACCAATCACAGTCCGTTGACGTTCACGTCACGCGTAGTCAGGATTTTTTGGAGGTGCACGTCGGGCTACGGTGTAGGGGTCTGCGTTGACGGCGTAGGTACGGCGTAGGTACGGCGTAGGTACGGCGTAGGTACGGCGTCGCCACAACGCAGAAGCATAAATCAGGCTTAAGATCAAGGGGTTTGCTAGTCCACTGCTGCCTCCAGCAGTGGGTTTGAGTCATTGCAGCTTAATCTTAGACTTTGTCAGGTTCCAAACCAACTCCAGTCTTCTGAGAGATCCATTTCTGCGAACCCATTGGACTGAGCTCCTCTCTGCTGTTTCTATAGTTTTCTTCTGACCAGGCACAATATATTTTTAAATCATTTATGCTGCCAATATTCCTAATTCAACTACACTTTGGTTTGGTTCTCTAACAATAGAAAGGTGGAGTATTTGAAATACATTATTAACTTTTTGAACCTCCACAAGCTGGGCTCAGTCACAATGCATCCTTTCCTTGCACATCTGCTCACCTTTCTAAGTCATTAAAACACACGAAGAGATTTATGGCTTCAAGTATCCATCAACACTGACTGGAGACACACATTAAGTGTAGCAAAGCCTCCAGTTATATTTTTCTGAAATTGAAAAATAGATTTTTTTTTGGTACAGATACTTGGCAGAGGGTGGCACGGTGATGCAGTGGCTAGCATTGTTGCCTAACAGCAAGAATGGGATCGGCAATGTGATCATTAGTTTGTATTTCCACTGTTTTAATCATGGGGGGGGGCATTTATTCATCGATTCTAAAAGGCTAAACTTTATACAAATATGCTCCAAGTGGTGCATTATAATGACTGACAGGTTGGCCAGACACCAAGTGCAATGCCAATGGCTTTCCAATCAGAGGAGCTTTATTTTTATCTTCACAGCTGAGGAACCCTTGAGCAAGGAGTTTTATGTGGCCCATCCTTGACAATGTCCTTCTTGGCATTAAGACAGAAACATTTGAGATGATTCTGTTGCACAAGCTGCACACACATATGTGTAAAAAGGAAAATGTGAGAATGGCAAAACAAATTATGTTTTTTTTTTAATGAGATTTGAATGAAAAGATGGGAAATAATGAGTATATTTTCTCATAAGTATACAGCCTTACTGGCAAGCAACAGTTCACAGATGAGGAAGAGGCAGCGGTGATCATTATCACAGGGCTCGAAAAACTGAGGTGAACGCAATCAGCTACAGCAAATGAGGCCAACTGTGTCAGTGATACACAGGCGATAACGTCACAAAACAACTAAACCACAAACAGTGGGTCAGAAATACTCCTGCCATCTGTTCCTATACTTAGATAGAGAAATGTCACCATAACATTACTTTTTAAGAGCAGTGAGAGAGGGTACTCTATTGTCAGAAATGGAATATCTTCCACTGTTCTATGCACCTGAAACACTCCCAAACTTGCAGTTAACTTTTAAATGGGAGTGTTGCAAAAGGGACATAAATGGATAAAAACATTTGAATTAGTTTCATTCAAAGAAACGCACCACTGTTTTGAGAAACACCCATTTTTCCATTGTCCCCAGTGCCAGCCAAAAGGATAAATACCCTTCTCTCCTCTGTGCTGTATGAGGGAGCTGAGATTCACTGAAACCAGCTGACTGCTAGTTAGCTTAGAACATTAAATTTGCTACTTAGCTTAGCACATCAAATGGTAGTGGATAAGCAGGTTAGCACACCTCTGGTTTGCTCAGGTTAGAGTTATGCTGTAGTTCCTCTTCTATGTACTCTAGTTCAAATACATAAGGTTCAGGATATTAGTTTATCAAGATGTAATCGTCCTTATCCACTCTTACAAAGCCTGTCTTGATTAATAGCTGGAGCTTCCCCTCTTTTACTGCACAGAGACTGTTTTGTAGAAAAGGCTATTTGGTGACTTGTGACTGCGGTATGCTGGCACTTCCAAGCCACTGCAACTCATTATGCTAGGCTTACTAGCAGTCAGCTGGTCTAAGGGTCTCAGATCAAACAAAAATCTGGCATGTGTTGTTAATATAGACTTTGTTTCACTGACTGTAATGCTTGATTTGCTCATGTTTGACATACTTACAGTACTCTATGCCCAGGATGACATCTCGGAAGTGTAACCTGGCCTGCGCTTCTGACAAAGGCTTTTCTGTTGGTACTTCCATCACTGGCCTGCATATCCACACCAGGCAGTCACGCAGGGCAGAAAACACACACACACACACACACACACACACACACACACACACACACACACACACACACACACACACACACACACACACACACACACACACACACACAGAGGCAAACAAATCCACTGTTTATGAGTGTCAGTTTTGTCATTTTCAGCACTGGAATTTGACGACAAACATGTGAGATGATGATCACACGAGATCAGAGTGGAGATTGAGGGTCCTGAAGAAACATTGGATCAGATGTGTCTGTAATGATTCTAAATCCAGCTTAGTGCCTGTTAGGATATGTATTTTCAGCTTTCTCGTAAGACTCCAAATGGCTTCTACAAAGGAAGTTACAACACTTTCACGAATTAAGCAAATTAAATTCATCCTATTACCACAACCTCTGTAACTACACTTTCTGTTACATCCATGTGCGTGGGACATGGATATTGATCGGCCTTAATCACATCTAGTCTCCAAGACACAATCTCAGAACAGACCGAGTTCCCCTATCAACAATATACTTGAAGGAATGAAAACATCTCAACTGGTAACTTCTGTAACTTTTAGTCATCTCAGCCAAAATTCAACCCATGTGGTGTCCAATCTAAAGCTAAAAGCTTAAAATACATCTGAAACTGTGAATTTCTCCTTGGAGATGAATAAAGTATCTATCTATCTATCTATCTATCTATCTATCTATCTATCTATCTATCTATCTATCTATCTAAACTGTAAACAATGCCTACACTCTGGTCTTACTGAGACAAAATGGACACTTCTTGTCATGTGATGACTGCATTTATGACTTAGAATGTAATGTATTAGGAATTAAAATGGAAAGGTGACTCCTTGTCTTGAAACAACGGGGAACTTGAATGTGTTCATTTGTTTTCCAGTGGCTTTGTGCAAGTAACCATGCTGACTCCCAACTGTGGCACTGACTGGACCTGGGATTAGGTGTACAATTGATTAGGTTTTCAGAGGCAGGTTTTGATTAGGTTTTGGTGGTCCGCGACTGCTATTCTGGGCTGTGTTGTCCTCCAGCCAGAGGCTGGTGCCGCAAAGTTCACTGCAATAAGCTGAATGGTGGCCATGATATTTTTAATTCTGCTATAGGTATGTTATATAGTATAAAATGTTGGTGCATCCTTGTCCAGCCATATGGTATATAATAAACATACATGGCTGTAGGCATGTCCATTGCTGGGGGCATCTTATCTTGATGTGTTGAGCGACTATGACCCAAAGGGGGAATTTATTGTGTATTTTTTATATGTAGTTTTGCATATTTATGTATTGATAGAAAAGTGATATCTTAATACTGCATTGCTTCTTGGTCGTACCTGCTTTGAAAGAGTTTGAACCAACTGATATTTGTAGCTAGCAGGTCACTATACATAAATGTTGGCTAAAGGGAAACACAGGGATTCACTCACTCAGGAAGTGACTCAGTGAGTGATTCAAGTCCTTGATGACAGGGAACAAATCACGTTTCACCGTAGAATATTGCTCACTGCCTCACTCACTCACTCAGAGGCTCAGCTGAACTGAGAAATAAACACAGTCACTCAGTTCAGTTCATTTACCCAAACAATTTGTTCTTTTTAAACGAATCATTCGTGAATGACATAACATTATTATGGGATCAAATAACCTAATAATGATCCTATAGACATCCAAAAAAACAAAAAAACAAAAACAAACGTAAGAGCCTGAAAAGTTGCAAAGGGAGCTTTAAGCTTTATCTAAGTAGAGGACCACCATCTCAGACTTCCAAAACCCTTAAACTGAACGATGCATTGATTATCATGAAATTTATTGTTCCAATAATCCCTAATGGAAATTAACGTGAATTGCAGTCCAACACCTTTGAGTTAAATTTAAGTACTAGTTGTATGATCCATATCATTAGTGGGAGCAGAAATAATATTTCTAGCAATAGATGTAGGAGCAGTACTTGCAAGAGTATCATGTGCAGTTGTATCTCATGTATGGAGAATGCAATAAAAACTAGTTATTATTAGTGAATTTGGTATGGATGTCATACTGAGAGCAGTTGTATTAATCAGCTATCATCTTCTTTCCAGATGGAACAAGACAAAATATTCGTCTCATAATTTTAAAGCTAAATAACAGAGTGTATCCTTTTTATGCACATGTGTAAATAATACCTGCTTGATGATGAAATGAGCGCTTTAAATCACTGAAAAAAGAGATGCATATTCTCTACTCACCCCTTGTGCATCAGCTCAAACACTGTCAGAAGAAAGGAGGGAGAGGGAACACATAAGACGGAACCTTTTAGTCATGAAGCCCAGTGATGCCGCTGAGGTGACACAACTCCATGTCCTCAAGCACTGAATTAGCTCAATGTGCCACATTAAACATACAAGCAGTGTGATGTTTCCCCACTAACAGTGACCTGGCAGTGCTGATGGAAGCTTTCTGTATAATGTGTGAGCCTCGAGGTGGAGCACAGGGAAGACAGACATGATGTAAATTATAAATAAGTTCAATGAAAAATTACTGGTGCCATATGTGCAAAGCAACAGGGGCTTAGGGGGCATAAACAGGGATATTTATATCAAGAGAATACGGTCTGCATACCCATGTGGAGGTTGTCCTCTGCAGGATCATCCAGTACCTGCAAGAGTGACAGAAAAATCACCATGAAAAGAGATTAAAGGTGTACACTGATGTGAATACTAATGAATGAACATCCAATGTATGTTCTCCACAAAAGAAGTTTATAGAATAGCCTAAATGCTCCCTTAATATCAACTTCCCACTAACCTTTAAAGAACTCAACATCATCACCACCGAATAATTCCAGATGATAAAACATGGCGTCCTTAACACCAGACATTCTCAAAACATTCTGGAAACATTCAGTTTCTAGCTAGGCTAGTATAATTGTTAACTTGACAGTTAAAGGCCACCACAGAAGCAGAGGTCATAAAGAGTAGATTGTGACAACTGCTTGCTCTTCATGAAATACTTCTATAGATACTGCTCAGCGTTCTCCATGGTTGGGACGTACTAAAACATCTCCACAATGGTCCATGATCTAATCTGACCCAGTTACATTTTACAGATGTTTATGCTTTGCTTCTCCAAAACAGCAACTTACATCTCTCAAAATCCACATGACTCGCTGTCCATCTGAAGCTGTTTAAATAAATTCTGGTGATTTTCGATGACCACAGTGAAAGTAAAAGTCTATCAGTGTATGGCTTAACATGGGCAAGAAACCACCTCTAAAGCATTAGGAATGCTGTTTATGTTTTATTATTCATGTCCTTTGTGATCGGTGAGTTTATGTTGGCTTCTACGGTCACTTTAATACTGTTCTTATTGCACTACACATTATTTTTCTCTCTCTAATGAGTAAAAAAACAACAGTCTATAAGCAGCTAATGAGCTGTGCAAAGCACAAACCATTACAAAGATAGTCATTTCATCTCTGGCTGTTAACTAATGCACTGGGAGATGCATTAAAAGACTTGCAGAAAATTACAAAAATGGAGGTTTGGGTTTTAATAAAAGTGTTCCTCTCACAACATCTGCATGCCTCAGTGAGTGTGAAGCTGTGAAGTTATATGGTCTCTTCCCAGCCATCTGTGACAAATGGCCAACTGGCTCTCATCTGTTTTAATTTGTTTCACTGCGTAGGCTTTTCATGTTTCAAAATGAGAGAAAAACGTCTATTCATTATGAGATGGACTGGACTGCAGTCTCAAAGGAATCAGTTGGATACCCCTAATGAATGTGATCCTGACCCAAGCGCAGCCCCAGCAAATGAATGAACAGAAAGCTGGAGAGAGAGGCTAAGCAAGTTTTCCCAACGCTCACATATTGCCATCATGGGAATGGGGATAGATGAAGTAGGGAACACCTCCAGTATCCTGAGTAAGTAAGTTTAATGCTGCACAACCTTAAGAAAGGTTGGCCCCCAGAAACCATGGTTTTGTCTGCTTTCCTTTCAATGCCACACTGATAATAATGGGGTTATAAAAAAGGCTATGTACCGCATAAGTAAGTGAGTTTGATGACTGTTTCAGTGTTGGTCAGAATTAGGTTCCAGTTGAAATACATTAGGCACATGGAGCGCTGACAACGAATGGGGATCCTTAAAATAAACTGACAAAAAGACAGCTCATTCTGTGGTGATCAGCACGGATCCAGGGCAGTAACCCTTGTGAACACTCCTTCATAAAGAGACAGAAACTATTCAGAAATGAGTACATAACACACAATGTTCATAATGGTTTAAATGAACAGCTTGTTGTAGTAGTAGAAGCAATGTGAGGCAGCAAAAACATTGTTGGGTTTGTTTTTTCCCCCATAACACCTTAAAATAGATCATGGACAAAAAAAAAAAAAATTGTCTGCAATAATCAATTGATAGGCAGAAGAGCTGATAGTGTCTGTCTAAGAAATACTGGCAATATAGGACAGCACTGACTACTGCACATAAAATCTCACAAAAAACTCCACAGAGAATTTAGCTGGCATTCAGTTCTAATTGGTTTAAGGTAGATAAAGGGCTAGGGATGCATGCAAAAGAATAAATTAATGTGACAGGTTACCATGAAGATAGTAAATACACTACTTGCTGCAGTGTGTGTATGTGTGTTCAGATCTGGAGTGAGCATACAGGGGCAAAAGTAATCAACTTCTACTTTGAAGTTATATTTGCAGCAGCCTCACACCTGAGCAAGCCAGACAATGTTCCTAGCGACTGACTGTTGCAGAGTAACTCCTGACCACGGTGGCAAAGGCCCTGCCATCTGGATAAGATTGAAAAACACTTATAACATCCCAAAGGAACGGTGGGTGTCTTGAGTCACATCTTTAATAGAGTCTCATCTTTCAGAAACGACTACCTCAGTTGAAACTGGAGCTCCCATGTTTAGACTTTCACAATTGGGATGGTTGGCTGCCGTGAATAAAAGAATATGTTTATTGAGAGAAAGCTTTGTTTCTCAAGAACGTATCAGCTATGTAGGATAAAGGTCCAGAGAAAAAATACATATATGTGCTCCAGGCTAAATCCATCTATTTCCCCCACCTGCTTCCTGACTGCACAGAGCTTTTCTGCCTTTTCTGAACTAACATTAACAGATATGACATAAATTTAAAGAAAAACAATGTGTTCAGGTGCACAGCCAGTGAGGTGGCTTGAAGATGAAGCTGTAAGGGATAATCCTGAATTTAAATCCTTTTGTGGATGTCAACAGGATATTATCAGAGAAACTAATCATACTGCAAGAAGGAAACATTGTCCAGTGAAGAGGAGTGCTGTGTCTACAGCATTTGTACTGGCAATTTATACAATAAGCTAAGAGTCTACATACTACCAGTAGTCAAGATCAGTGGCTCCTGAAGTTCCTGTATCCCCTGAAACATCCTTTTGTGTACGCCCTCTACTTCCACCAGTGGTTGGACTAGCAATGCTAACATTAATGCTAGCTCTGTGAGACACAGAGACCAAGAAGAGATGGACTCAACATCTTCCTGCTGATGTATGGCACCCACAGCTGCTCCTGTGTGTGTGTGGCGAGATTGTTTCAACCATATATCCGGATCTGAGCATGCATATGCGAAAGGATCTTATGTTTCTGACCCAGAAGGAAATACTCATAGGTCAGCAAGGTATGTTATGTGAATACTGGTTGGATTCTGAACACAAATGCAGCAACCATTAAATTTGTGGGTGCAGAAGAATTCTCACCTCCACTAGTCTAACAATGTTGATATGGTCCAGTTTTTTAAGGATGGCAATCTCTTGGTAGACCCGTTCCAGAGGTCCTAAGATTTTGGGCTGCTCTCTTTGGGCTGCTTTGGGTCCTCTTGGGGGTGGCCGACCTGTAGACCACCACAGACATTTTACTCTTGACAAGGTACAGATTTTGTCCCATGTTGCTTAACTACAGTTCTCACAAATTATATATTTGATTTCTTACCGGCGACACAGGTCAACTTGTACAGATAGCAAAGCCCCCGGGGCAAACTGTGATTTTCAACTTGTCACACATGCATGTGAAAAGAAAGATCAAAACCTGTATTTTCATGTAAGTACCACCAGCTCTTGGGTGCACATGATGTTAACTGTTGGAGTCACCCATTAATCAGTGGATTAATTCTTCATCACATTTAATTTCCTTTGAACTTTAAATATGTCCTCCGCACATCTATGATCGATGCTTATTCCAAAAACAACTTCCTGAACACACTTGACAAGCTTGTTCATGCTGGTTTGAGTTTGTGAGTCCTGATGATTGGTAACTTCTTAAGTTTGGCATTTGCTGTCATGATTTCAAAATCATTTCCATTTTTCCATTCATTTTCTACTGCTTATCCTGTTAGGGGTTCATTTCAAAACCCTGTGCTCATAAATAATGCTGTTGTGCTCCTTCAATACTTTGTAACTCTGCTAACTGTCTCTTGCTGCTTTGAAGAGTCACATATCAATGCACTGACTGTCAACATCTTTTGTAGTTGACAAATACAGTTGAATGACTTTGAAAGGTCATGACAAACTATCATCTGAGTGTTTGGATTGTGATCTTGTTTGGTCTTTTGTTCTGTACTTACTGTGGAGCCATGTGCATCATGTCGATTTTTTTTTTTTTTTACTTACGTGGAAAACCAAACTGCTTCATTAACTTCTTCTTGGACACAACTTTCATGGCCTAGAAGAGGAAAAAGTAATTGAAGTCAGAGAGTGTGATAATAGATACATACAGGTGGTGACTAATGAAAACAATTATCAATGACAAATTCACAAGTTACATAAACAGCAAAGAAAAGTAGAAAGAAATAAAGAACACAATTGAGGGTGAAAGTTCTCAGTAATCCAGGTCATGGTAGTCTAAGAGTTCGGTGAAGGTCCAATGAAGTGCAGATCTGGTCCAGGGTGAAGCTGGTCCTGGTGTGTAAGGAGTCGTCCTGCTGTTGCCATTGTCTGATCGTCTCAGCTGTCTTGTCCGTGGGTATGCACGTGAAGAGGGATTTGACATCAAAGGACACCATAGTTTCAACTCGATCCAGTTGGATTTGGCTGTTGCTGCTGGTGGGGTCCCACTTTAGGCTTTCATAGATGTCAATGTTGCTTCGGAGTGAGGTGATCTTGGCATGGCAGTCTGTGTTGAGGACTACTGTACATCTCCCTTTGTGTGCTGGTAGGATGGTGATGCTCTGGTCCTTGCTCAGGGATGTGATGGCCTTCCTTTCAGAGATGGTGCAGTTGGAAGGGGGGACCTTTGCACTGGAGAGGGCTGCCGATACCTTCATCCTGATGTGTTCTGCTTCAGCATGCAGTATGTGGTTGTTCCTTTTTGCTGTTTCTGTGGCTGTACCTTATTGGACCTTGCCTCATCACCACTTATTTCAAATATAAAGAAGGCTTTTACAGACAGAAGCATGGATGTGCCATGGGTTCCCCAGTGCCCCAATGGTGGTCAATCTCTACATGGAAGAGGTTGAGAAACAAGCTTTGGGCACCTTCAGAGGAACAGTGCCTAACCACTTTAGACATGTGGATGACACCTGGGTCAAGATCAAAACCCCCGAAGCAGAGGCCTTCACAGAACACATAAACTCCATGGACGGACACATAAAATTCACGAGGGAGGACACCAAAGACAACAGGTCACTGTTTCTGGACTGTGTGGTTATCACTGAGGGGGACAGAAACCTCCACATTGAAGTGTATTGTAAGCTCATGCACACGGACCAATACCCCCTCTTTGAGTCCCACCACCCATTGGATCATAAGCTAGGGGTGATCAGTGTTCCCACCAAAACCAACAACAAGGAGAAAGAGCTCTCACACATCAAGAAAGTCCTCAAAACCTGTAGATGTCCTAACCCCGCCTTCTTCAAATCAAGGAAAAGAACCAGGGAGGAAGCACAAGCATCTTCCAGTGAGGACCAGAGAGACAGGAGGAATAACATGGCTGTTCCATATGTGGCAGGCCTCTCGGAGGAATTGAGGAGGATTTTCTCCAAACATAATATCCCTGTTCACTTCAGACCCACCAACATGCTCTGCCAACACCCTCAGAAAAAAACAGTCCATCCCAAGGATAAAAGAGGACAAGGACAAAACCCACACACAAGATGAGTTACATCATCTATGGAGTGCAATGCAGCCAGGAGTGCGATGGCCTGTACATTGGTGAGACTAAACAACCGCTCCACAAACGCATGGCACAACACAGGACAGTCAATACCTCTGGTCAGGACTCAGCTTTTCACATGCACCTTCAAGAAAAGGGCCATTCAAGTGAAGACACCAATGTTCACATTCTGGACAGAGTGGACAGGTGGTTTGAGAGAGGTGTCAAGGAGGCCATCTATGTTGATGTTGAGAGACCCTTGCTGAACAGCAATGGGGACCTACAGCATCATTTATCAGCCACCTACAGTGCTCCTTTGAAATCCCTCACCAGGAGATTTAACCACCATCCCCGTCAATATCCAGATAACCCCAGTCTCAGGGTGGGGGTTAATGACTCTCTGCGAGCCACTCACCTGGCCCTTTGTGTTTCAGATTACTCACAGACTAGTGAGGGTGTTGGCTGCACTGGCCAACTCCCAGGCTAATGGTTAAATACCCGGATTTCCTCACCTTCCTTCAGAACTAAAAGAGCCTGTTGGATAAGAGATTAAATGTCTTGTACACCAAAAAAAGAATTCCAGTTGCCTACAACTTACTCTTAGACCAAAAGACACAGTTCTGAATGCATGACAATTCAGAGAGAGAAACATTGTAGTGTCAGTGGACTTGTTATTGTGTAATTATCCCTTGTAACAGGTCAGCGGAGCGTCTGAACTCAAGGGATAACTTCACTGATTGCTAATTCATGGTAAGGTGTAACATTTCCAAATATTTCAACACTGTTGCTGATGTGAAGCTGGGTTTTGTAAAAAAAACGTAGCTGCCGTGACTGTGAGTCAGCAGAAACTAGGTTTGGCAAGAACACAGTTCCTCTCTGGAGCAGTTTCCTGAGTTGCTTGTGTGTGTGTGTGTGTGTGTGTGTGTGTGTGTGTGTGTGTGTGTGTGGTTAATGTGTAGATGTAAAGCATTTCTCAAACTTGAAAGGTCCAGCAATGTTCAGAATCCCACCATCTTTGGTTGTAATTCTTGAGTCTAGCAATAAGACTTGACAATCCTATCATTATAACAATGTTCAGGGTTCATTTTAGAATCAAGGACAAACTGGGACTAACTATGGCTATAATATCATGAAGTATTCTGTACATGGTCAAAGGGAAATATAGTTCTTGTCTGGTGCTGGAAATGTCAGGCTATGTTAAAAGGAATACAAAATGAAGAGAGCAAAAACTTTCAAAGAAGGGAGATCAAACGTTAGAAACGTTAGAAGATTCTAGATACTTTGCTGTTCGCTCAATCATTTAAAAAAAAATGTTTTTGCTCTCATCTGTGGAGTTGCAAATCTTTGCGAGAACACTCAACTGTGCCGTATCTTTATTGAGGGCTGCATAATATGGAAAACATTAACTCCACTGTTATTTTGACTGATTTGTGGTTTTAGTAAATGTTAATTGGACATACAATTGGCCTTAAACATGTATTGTGCCTTCCTGAAATATGAAAATTGCAGGAGGCTATATTAAGAGTTTCATTAACATTTGATTAACAGTGCAGCCCTAGTCTTAACATATTGAGATATGAAATGAATAAAATATAAAACAGAAAAAACAAAATATAAGAAAAATATGGAAATAAAAACTGTAACACTAAAGCCATAAAAGTTTGGTGAGACAAATGTTCCTAAGTGTTGATGAGATGTTTGAATTCTTTTTCCCTCAGATGTGGATGCCATGGTTGAGAACTGTGAAAAAAGTGACGTGATGAAGCCTATAAATTAAATAATTTCACAATTTATCTCTCAAATCCATTAACAACTTAATCTTACCTCTTCCATTATTCGGATTTTTCTCACCAGGAAACAGTTAGTATATGTATATATACTAAACAAACTGAGACAGAGATTGGTAGGAAACAGAATTTCTGTCCACGCCGTCTTTACTCATCTCCTCCAATCTTGATTGCCATCATTATTTCAGACCACATTCAAATGCCGTCCGAGCACAGCTGCAATAACGCAATAACCCTCACTCTGTCCTGGGAGGTCAGATTTTCCTTTAGTGTCAACAATCAACATCAATCTCTCCTCACGTACTGGAAACAAAGTTTCAAACTGCATGAATAACTGCGGACAATTTGTTTTTCATTTCTATGAACCTCAGTATTCAGACGGAGTGATTCTGACAAACGGAACACCCCAGAGGCTCCAGCCGGCTCTGAAACACTGTCTCCCGACTACAGTACTACTTCATATACTACTACTAGGTCTTATCATTGTCAAGGTTGAGGGGTAGTTGGTGGAAATAAAAACACTAGAGACTAAATTTTGAATTCACACATCATCAAAGGTGTAGTTACTGACTGTAATTATGGACCTGTTCCATTGGTGGGCAAGGACCATTGTCGAGTGGCATAAGAATGAGTCCTAAAACATGGAAATAAGTTTGTATTTCTGAACGTCTGATTCCCTCATCTTAAAGTCATAGAGGTTTCAGTTAAAGCCTGAAATAATATATGTGGATTACAAAAGCATGAGATAATTTACGTTTTTGTTCCACAGGACAATATTCATCAGTACATACCACACTCGGAAGTTGTTGTGGTCATTAATCTCCCTCATGCAGTAACAGAGGAATCTTGAAGGTTAGTTGTGGGAATGTTAAAAGCATGCGTCTGTGGTGGTGTTTCATAACACAGCACTGGCTTTGTACTTCCATTGATTTAATTTGTGCTTCAAAAATGACAACAGTGGAGCTCATTTGTCAAAATTATCTCACTGAACTAAACCTTCAAGTCCCATAAACGTTAGTTTGCCATAGTGCCCACTTTTGGCAATGATCAAAAATGCAACATCCAGCTGGGATTTGGTCAAGGGAGCCCATGGAGATGCCAACTTTCCATTGGATTGCAAAGATTTGTCACACCTGTAGAACTCCCTTGTGAATGCTGTCTCATGGCAACTGGTAGAAGCATGGTGTCTTAAAACGAAGCTGTATCTGTCATGACATAGATGAGTCACTTCCTACATGTCTGTTTCTTTATACCTCACACTTCTAGTTTTAAAAACTACATTTCAACCTCAAACTGACACAATCCTGATGATTTTATCAGTTATTCTTTTTTCAACACAAGACAGCTCCTCCCAGAGCTACAGCAAACACGATACTGTACACCCATGTTTGCACAGGCACACTGAGACTCCTTGTGACAAGTAAAATGACCTTCCCATGTAACTTGGAGTGCCCCTGTCAGGCTTCGAAAGATCCTGCTTCCTGCTCAATGTGTGAATAAAGTAAACATGTTGTGTGTAGAGCTCTGAATTACTTTGACAACAGTTCAAGTTAATCTGAGCTTCAGAGGTATAACTACAGTTACTGTTGTAACTGCTCATTACATGGTTCAACACACACACACACACACACACACACACACACACACACACACACACACTGGCCACTGCAATTTCATCATCGATTAATCTGCAGACTATTTTCATTCTGAAATGATGACTTGTTGAGTTGATTTAATGTCAAAAGTACATGAAAAAGAAAGCTCTACGCAATTTTCAAGGAGCCACACTGATGTGTTCAAATTGCCTCTGATGTTCATCCGACAGCCCAAAATCTAATTTCCAGTAATGAATGACCAAATGCAGAAAATCTTGATACTCAGAGTCCGAAACCACGTAATGTTTGAGGTTTTTGCTTGAAAAAGGAGAAAAATTATCAAAATAGCGTCATGTAATTTTCCTTGTATTAACAAATACATGAATCAATAATTGTAGCAAGGGCGGCACGGTGGTGCAGATTAGCACTGTCACCTCATAGCAAGAAGGTTCCAGGTCCGAATCCTGGCTTGGGCACGGATCTTTGTGTGTGGAGTCTGCATGTTCTCCCTGTTCCTGCGTGGGTTCTCTCTAGTACTCCAGCTTCCTCCAACAGTCCAAAGACATCAAGAGGGGATGAGACCGATTGATACTCTAAATTGACCGTAGGTGTGACTGTGAGTGTGAATGGTTGTCTGTCTATATGTGTTGGCCCTGTGATAGATTGGCGACCCGTCCAGGGTGAACCCCGCCTCTCGCCCGAAAGGAGACTCCAGCCCTCCCGCGACCCTGAACAGGATAAGCGGTAGATAATGGATGGATGGATAATTGTAGCACCTCTAACGTTGAAGAAAGGCAAGTTGGTTAATGTTATCCTGCTCACTGCCACATCATATATGTTTGAAATTTTTGGTACAAGACCTCCATCAGAAAACAACCAAACAAAACTGCCACTCAGCTTGAAGAAAACTCATTGAGAGTGACGTAGTTCTCTGACTAAAGAATACATGTTGTCAGACAATAAAAAGATCTGTTTTCAGCCAATCATTGTCAACTGTCAGACGGCAGGGAGAGAGTGAGAGAGCGAAAGAGAGAGAGAAATTTATTGTCTTTATCCTTTTGTAGCATCAAATAAAACATAAAACTGGTGTGAATAATGAGAAGGTAGGCATGTTATTAGTTGCTTGATAAACAATGGCGTCATATATATATACTCAAATGAAATTACAATTATTATAGTGTTAATTCATTCATAATAACTGTTAAATTTAAATTTGGATGAAGCAAACAAAGGCATTTTTCACTGTTTTCTGCCTCATTATGGACCAAATCAAGACCTCATTAATCCTGCAAATATCCTTCAGATTTATTGACAGACAACAAAATGTACAAGTAGTGGAGTATAACTGTGCTGCATTTCTGAGCAGCCCTGAAGGTGCTCATTGTTTAATCCAGCAGTAACATTAGCATCCCAATCTTTATTACGCTCCAGTAGGAAACTTTAAATATTTCTAACATCTTACTCAGTCTCCATCTGTGTCCTCACATCAACTCCTCTTGTTTACCATTCTGCTGGTGTTTTGCTCAGAGCTCCAACTGGCTCCAGATCAGAACTACATCTTAAACATAGTTCTATCTGCATGACTCATCGTTGTTACTATAGAGTGCAGCTTTGCCATGTTAAAATACACACAGACTTAAATTCAGAGATTTTGTAGCAACAAATCACCTTGATGGAAAACCTAAAACGATGTCATGTCAGGCTACAATCCAGATTCCCCCTCATGGCCTTAAGCAACTCCCTGACACACAAAGCAACAGAATAATGTCTTGGATTAACTGTAAGTGGCACTAGAAGTTTCTTCAAAGCAACTGATGCAATTTGAGTGAGTGAAACTGGCGGTGAAGCAATAAGGCAGAAGTGGGTAGAAAAAAATCAATAGCTCTGGGAGACCCCGTGGAGCAGTTCTGTCTAGACAATGGAGGCTGAGAGGCTTGATGAGAGCTCAAAGGGAATTTGACTGACTTTCAGCTGCTAAACCCAAAGAAACATCAAGCTGCAGAGGTGTAAAACCAGCATTCACACTTACATAATGTTTGTCATCATCCTCGTTGTAGGCAAGTTTGACCACACCATAGGAGCCCTGAAATAGAACAATGGAGAGAGGAATGCTCATGATAACACATTCTCTAATGAGTGATTCATCAGCAAAGTTAGCATGAAAAAGGAAAGCTGAAGCATCACTTGGAGAACAGATGGCAGCACCACACTGACGGGGGATTCTGAAGACTGCAGTGTCCCCATTCAAAAACAACAGTTTTATTTGTCGCTGTGCAGCAGGGCTCTTCCCACATACACTGCCACTGCCATGTTTACCATCCAGTCCTTTTTTACTGCATTTCTGTTATAATAAGTGGCTCAAAGCTGATTACAAATTACGCTATCAAATAGAGTCAGTTATTCCAAACTTGCTCAGGTCCTCTACCCCTGAAACATAAGCCTCCTGCTGTGTACCCCCTACCTCCTCCACAGATGGTACTAGCACCACTAGCACTGCTAACATTAATGCTTAACATGAATGCTAGCTCTGTAAGAAGCCCTGTAGCAGATGGGTCCACCCAGTCCAACCAACCATTTATCTATATTTAAGCTTGACAGATAGTCAAAATATTACTTAAGACTGTTATTTTTTCTGTGTCAAGACAGAAATGGACATACTGGGGGCTCAGCAAGAAAAACACCTAGCCCTAAAAAAAAAGGAGAAAAAAAGGGGAAAAAAAAGGAGAGAATACAAATGGAAAATATATAAACAGTTTTATTTTGTATTGAGTAATTTGAGAAAATACTACACTGTTTTGGCATACCCCCCTGAAGGACTATACCTACTCCATTTTAGTAATCATGGCTGTATTGGGCAGCCAAAAGTGCCAGTTAGGAATGAACCAGGATTTATTTGCATGTTTGCCTTGTGTAATTATTCAAAAGACATGGAGAGAAAATTGTTGAACATAAGAGAGTAAAACCTTCCAAAACTAGGTAGCAGCTTCGCAAATGCATTTAAGACCTGATTATACTCCTGTACTGTGTAGTTCATTCATCGGAGTGTGTTGCACTAAATTTTTCTTTCATTTCATGGTCAAAAGAATGAGCATCTCCTTATTTACAGCAGCTAATTCTTTGAAAGCAATTTTGTAGCTTTTTAATTTTAAGTCATTATCCCCCTGAATGCAGGCTGCACGGTGGTGCACTAGTTAGCACTGTGGCCTCACAGCAAGAAGGTTTGGGGTTCGAGTCCCGGCTCGGGCACGGGATCTTTCTGTGTGGAGTTTGCATGTTCTCCCCGTGTCTGCGTGGGTTCTCTCCGGGTACTCCGGCTTCCTCCCACCGTCCAAAGACATGCAATTTGGGGACTAGGCTGATTGAATACTCTAAATTGACTGTAGGTATGACTGTGAGTGTGAATGGTTGTCTGTCTCTCTATGTTGGCGATGGACTGGTGACCTGTCCAGGGTGAACCCTGCCTCTTGCCCGTAGATGCTGGGATAGGCTCCAGCCCCCTGCGACCCTTACTAGTAAGCGGAAGATGACGATGGATGGATCCCCCTGAACGCAATTTCAATTTACATGCACATTTATGGGAATCCTTTAGGGGCCAAAAATTCAAGAGTTGCTTTATTAAATAGCACATGGACCGGTCTAGGGTACGGTCAGATTGAGTATCCACATTAGCTGTGTGTGTCTTGGGGTTTATGATACTGTACTGGACTTCATCTTTATGCCCAACTTTTGCCCTTAAATGAGGCGGCTGTCAGCCACAGGTCAGCCAATATGACCCACATCTAGCCCATTTCAAGCCCGGCTCATTCTCACTGCCAAGGGGGAGAATTTTTCTATGTGGTTTGTGTGTTAGCAGGACTATTGTAAAAAAAACAAAACGAAACCCTATCAGGCCAATTTTCACCAAACTTTGTGGAAGGTTCTAGTATTGGCTTAGGAAGAACCCAAATATTTTTGGGGCAGATCCATTCAATATAATGAAAAACTATATTGTTTTTGTTTTGGTTTTTTTTACAGTGGGTGTAGCCATCGTGTCCGAGATCAGGTTCAAAATTAACGTTTTTTTACGGGAAAGTGGAAGTTGAGCAGCTACTAATAAGAGTTTATATCCAACAGTGTAAAAATTGGTGGAAAATATGTGAAATATATAACCAGACAGACGTGCTAAACCACAACTTTGTATCTTGGAGCCAGATATTTCTCCAGCACACCAAAGAACGGTCTGGTGCAACCCCTTAGTATTCTGCTATGGTAAATCAAACATAGCTTGTTTGAATTTCTGTAAGTGGAAGAAGTGGAGAGTGCCAATTTAATCCAAGTTTATACCTGGAACGTTCATCTGGTATCTTGCAGCTATAACTATAGGGGATGTACAGTGTGTTCCTCTATTGAAAACAAAAATAACTATCTGCAGAATAAAGACAATTCATAACTTTTAACCTCTAACCCAGGCAAAAAGTATGAAACAGACAAACTTACCTTTCCAATTTCACTCTTCAGTTTGTACTGGTTTAACTGGATACAGTCCTGTAATTGAAAAGAATGGTGACATGAGGAACTGAATCATCAGCTTCTTGACATGATGAGCACCTGAGTGAACATTTTCATCCTCTAAGCAAAGAGAAACAGGAACGAAATGTTCCCGCTGGGTGTGTTTGTGTGTCGAGTCGTTTATTTTTGATGTAGTCTGTAGTTTCTGTTTACTGTCTGCTAGTCCATTAGTGTGCTACTGCTTAAATGGCTGATTTGCTGTTCCATAGCAACCACTGCTACAGAACGGGGTCAGCCAGAGGCGCAGCAGAGGAGAGCAGACCACAGCAGGGAAGGAATGGGGGGTGTCATTTGGCTGAGGGGCGGCAAACAAATGGCAAAGTCAATGACCAGAGTGTGAGCAATGATATAAGTGTGAAAGAAAAGGAGATGGAGCCGCAGAGAAAATGGATAGAAGGCATCTAGTGTTACAGCTGAGGTTGGGGGGGGGGGGGGGTATGTGTGTGCCTTTGTGCGTGTGTTTGCGGGGGGGGGGTGTAGTGTGAGCCAGACCAGAGGCATGATACTACGTTTACAGGATGAACAGAGGCAAATGAACACAGATGGAACAAAGCAGACATGTGGCATGACAGAAAGTACAGCACCGACATGGCACAGGGCCAGCAGTCGAGAGAGAAGCTTTATACAGTGGATTACATAATTTACTGGTTATGTAGCTGTTTGTACTCCAGGAGAAGTGAGGATGGTGTATGTCGGGGTTATGTGCTGTTAGATGTGATTGTGTAATGTACTGAGGGCAGGGATTACAGTATGACAAAGGGTGAGGGATGGGAAGAATAGAAGATGTGCCTGCAACTTTGAAAATGATGGCTTTGATTGAAGAGATGAAGAGAGGAAGAAATAGGATGGCAAAGGACAAAGGAGAAGGCAAATGAGGAGAAGTGAAAGAAAGGAGCAGCAGGAGGGATCTTCTGAGAGGACTTCCACGGGTTCACAATTTGCTGGCACATGCTCAGTGAGTGCTGCAATGCAGTTAATACTCTTTCGGGGCTGATGGATAAAGAGGGCAGTGTATATCTGCCTTGCAAGCACATACACACACATACACACACACTAAATGCTTTTACTGGGCAAGGATAAATTAAAAAAGGGGGCTGTTTTTGGTCGAACGATCAGTTTAGAATGTTGATTTCCAGTAACAGAGTCCTCTCCTTGTGTGCAACATCGCCTCTCTCCCCATTTACACCAAATGTGTCTCTGTTTATCACCACTTGTCTGATCAATACCTGTGCATCAGAACTGACATACTGACTCAACGTCTGTGCATTTCATTGTGATAATAAATAATGGAGATGTCTGGCAGCCTCATGAATGCCTTATTTCATGGAAAGGAAACTTGAATTTGATAGTACTTAAAACCTGAAGGTACAATGTATTGCTGCAACATGTCATATCAGACCAGAGGCGTGACAGTGTGTTTTCCAGGACAAGTGGAGGCAAATAAGCACAGATGGAACAAAGCAGCTGTGTGGCATGACCGAAAGTACAGCTCCGATTCATGATATATAATGGCAGAGGAAGATCCGGTGTAACCTTTTATTTATTGTAGTCAAGAAAATTTTACATGAATATCTTAAGTTGTGAAGGTAAACCGATAGTGATGTACATTGCAGAATAGTTTACCCCCCAATATCAAGGAGGGTGATGTAGAAATCTCGATTCATTTTTTTACGTACTCATTACAAGTGGAACAGGAAGGAAAATACAAGGAATAACAAATAAACAAACAAATAAACAAACAAACAGTATGTGTTCATGGTTTCATGGCCTCACATCTCCTTCAGAAAACCCAACTGAGAATTAATACTTCAGCCAGTACCACGGTAAGGCTGAATGGGAACAGTTTTTTCACTGTTAGGATGGGAAAGCCCTAAAAAAATTGAACTTTTCCAAAAGAGGAATCTGACTTTTTGGCAAAATCACATTTCGTGTCCTGATAAAGCGAGATGGAAAATGAAGGATGTTCTCAGTAATCAGACTGAATTTAGTTTAAGGGTCTTGTTTCCCTCTGTAGAAAAACGTATAAGTTACTGTGTTGCATGGTATAATCCGTTCCGTGTCCCAATTTCTTTTTATATCAGCATTGTGGTCTGAAGATGACCATAATTTAATTTCATATCTTACTTACATCCATCATATTTCAGTATTTCATATTTATTTGATAGGGCCGCACGGTGGGGCAGTGGTAAGCACTGTTGCCTCACAGCAAGAAGGTTCTTTCTGTGTGGAGTCTCCATGTTCTCCCTGTTCCTGCGTGGGTTCTCTCTGGTACTCAAGCTTCCTCCCACAGTCCAAAGACATGCAATTGGGGATGAGACTGATTGATACTCTAAATTGACCGTAGGTGTGACTGTGATTGTGAATGGTTGTCTGTCTCTATGTGTTGGCCCTGTGATGGACTGGTGACCTGTCCAGGGTGAACCCCGCCTCTTGCCCTGCTGGGATAGGCTCCAGCCCCCCCGCGACCCTTAACAGGATAAGCGGACAAAAATGGATGGATGGATGGCACTTCATGATATTGCTGTCTTTTTTTGCATTTTCAAGGTAATTCTCCTCTGTCACAATAAAGTTTTAAAAGGTATCAAATGAATTAAAGTAATTTTATCAAGCTAGCAGTGATTCACCTTGAAGATCCCCCCACCCAAACTGTTGTGAACATCAGTGAGTGTCAATATAGAAATCTGTCATGTCCATGCATGTAGTGGTGTTCTTTGTTTGCCTTGTGTCTATGTTCTATGCTCGCGGCTTCCTTTTTTATTTTGAAATTTAACTCTCCTCTCGTTTCTGGTAACTTCCCCTTCCCCCTGGTGTTTTTCCCATCGGTCTGATTGTCTTCCCTGCCCTGATTGTGTCCACCTGTTTCCAATCACCTCACGTGAATATGTAGTCTGTGTTTTGCTCTGTCTGGTGCTAGTTTGTCTTGTCCTTGATGTCAAACTGTGCTACCCCAATCCATATCATCTTCCATTTGCAATTTCATTCCATGCTTTGTCAGGTTTGTGCTTTTGTTGATAATTTGGTCTGGTCAGGTTTTTTTGTCCATGCCATGTTCATTATCTTGTTTGAACTTTGAATTTCTTTGTTACTTTGTTTAGCTAAGTATTCCTCATCAGAGTGACTTTGAGTTTTTGTTACTGAGCCTTTTCCCTCATTAGATCGATTTTTGATTTGACACTTTTATTAAACTTCCTTTTTCTTGAACCTTGCCTGGGAGACATGCGTATGGGTTCACATCCAAGCTCAAGTCATGACAAAATTGACTGGTCAAAGAGCCTCACTTTCAGCTCATGCTGCTGACTTACAGGGATAAATGAAGCACAAGCTTATTGCGATCAGCTGCAAATTGCACTTTTATGGTCCAGTGATGTAATCTATAATTTCATTAAAATAGATTAATTGATTGAGATTGATCACATGATTAATAGAGAACCGAGTAAACTCGATATTGCGACACAAATCTTTGTTGCACTTTGGCAGTTTTCTCAGGATTCTATAAATCCTCAAAGTCCCCCTCCAGTCAAAAATGTTTTATTCTTGTTACCATAGCTGAATGGTTTGGTTGAGCTTCACTGTTCAGACTAAAATGCTGTATGTGCAGAGTGTGGCACTAGAAGACTGTTTTTACATTTGTTATTGAAAGTTTAGATTTTCCCAAGGCTCAAAGAATCTGATTTAAGGGGCGGTCCTATGCGGAGGATTTGTGACTTCACAAATGTTATAAGGCCAAACCTGGTGCAAATTTCAGCACACAGGAACTTTGAGCCTCCAAGTCACAAAACAGTGAGAATGCGGCGGACTGCTTTGGTGAGAGTCGGTCGACACTGACTTGTATAGAGTCAACGGGGACAAGTTTGAAATTCTGTGTGGACATGGGTTTGAAAAAATGAAATGACTTCTCAAAAACAAGAAATTCAGAAAACAAGCGCAGGCAAAAGGTGGCGGTAACTACCTGATGCGGTGCTAGCCGGTCACAAATTGGCATAGAAGAAGACATTGTGTCGTCATTTCCGGTGAGTGCGACACACGGCAGTGTGCGATTTGGGACAGCACTGCACCCTCAAAACTCGTGCCCGTACATACTGTGCTTATTATACTCCAAGTTGAAAATTTTAAGTATGGAAGTATGCGATTTAGGACACACCATTTGTGTGGGGGTGATGGCAGGAACCAAATGCAGAGAACTGAGAGCAGGCCAGGGAGGACTTGATTAGACTGGAGTTTATTAAGCAAAACAAAAACTAGACTGAGAAACTACCACAAACATTCAAAAAAGGCACTTGGAAACAAACAGGCCTGATTAAAGGAGAGAGGACAGGATATGACGCGACAAGAGGATCAGACAAAAACTGCACAAGCAGTCCTTTACAAAACAGAGCCGGTCCTGATTGGACAGAGAGGGAATGGTCCACATAGAGAAGTAAGATGTCTTCTGTCAAGCCATTAAATGTGAAGTGAAAAATATTTGCCAATTCATTTATCTGGAAATTTTAATGAGGGAGAAGAGGAGTAGGCAGTTTAATGTGGTGTTTTTTTCTGTATAAACAAAGTCAGACACTGATTATAGTATTTAAGAGTCTGTTAATACGTGTGTGAGGGGAATACAACAAACATAAGTGATTTTATCATAAAATTCCTCCCACTTCCAATGGTGTGAAAATTATAGACTGTGTACAAAAAAATTGTGCCAAAAGCATTAACAAATGTGATAAGAATCCAAAGAAGAGATTTCCTGCAACTCAGAGCAGAAAGTAAGAGGCTTCTAAGCTAAGGTGCAACTATTTGCTAGAGCGTTATGTTATGAATAAAGTGCGACTATGGTCAGTTTTTTTTCATGTGTGACATGGTCTTAGTCTACAAAGCATATCCATGAAGAAACTGTATCAAGAATAAAAAGATGAACCAACTTAAATCACATAAACAAAAAGGAAATCCAAACATGTTAACTAAAAACGCCTTGCTGCTTATTTCTTGGTATGTTTCCTCTTATTCTTTGAAATGTCAGCAAGAAATGTTGCCCTCTTTCCAGTGTGTCAAACTTGTAGATCCAGAGAGAGCAGGGAAACATAAGCAGCAAGAGTCTTTTCTGTGGCTCACTGCAAAAGCTGCAACTCCATTTCCAGATAGGAAAAAATAACAATGGCAGCTGTCAGAAACTTAACATCAGAAAGGTTCCACATCCTGGCAGATTCATGAATTTTTAAAATTTTCACTCAACTCTACCATCTAATATTGTTTTAGGGGTCAGAAGAAAGGAGCAGTTGAGCCTTCAGCTACTGATTTAAAATGTAATAGAAATTGCATTGACAATCATTGACAAGCCACCTGTATAGTAGACAGGTATAATGGACACAACTCTGGGAATATTTTCTCTTAGTCTGCAATAATATGCAATCAAGGGTTTAACCTAATAACCGTAGAAAGTTAATTCAACCAGAATTTAATGACGACTGACTCTCATGGTTGTAGCTGTTAGAAGTGTAAGTTGACCGTATTTATATAGTACCATTCTACCATAAAACAGTGCTTAAGTGTCCCTTAAGAGGTTTTTTTGGGGGGAGCAAAATGGCGTTACGGTAATGTTAGCAAGCTACTGTAGTTAGCTAAAGCACTTTCTAGCATAACATTACTGCACAGACCTCCAATTCAACTGACACAATGCTTAAATTTAACTTCTGAAATATTCTCCAACCGCTGACATTTTAATATTTGACAAAATTCAACCTGGGGCTTATTTTTGTTTGGTAGCTTATAAAAAAGTTGTTTTCAGGCATTTTCAGTTTTTTGGGTAGCAAACAGTACTGAGAGTGAGAGAGAACACAAAGTCAAAAGTGAGCAATGAATTGGTACTCTCTGTCTCCAACTTTTATAGTCTGCATGAAATTGTTACGTAAGCTTTATACAGTAAGCTTTTTGTTACTGAATATCAATACCACATATTACCAATAAAAACATGGGCTTTTGTCCTGTTGTGAATATTGATAAGTGCAAAACCTCATCTATTAGCTGAGCTAAGACAAGCTGTCCAGTGAGGGTCAGGTTTGTGTGGTAGTGAAGCAAAGAAAACAACCCATCATTTTCAACTCTCTATGTAATTAATCCTAACAGTGCAGCCAAACATACATTAATCTTCTTCCATTCACCTGAATTCATGTTGATTTGTAACATTATTTGTAACTTAATACTCTTTGATTGGCTGCCATCAATGGAAAATCTTTATGACTTGTTCCATTAAGTTTTCCCCGTTAAGACTTTTAATTGAGTAAACTGCCTGGAACCTATAGAGCTCCTCACCTGAGAGTCTGATATGGACACACGTTTAGACTCCACGGTGGGCCTGCGAGCCACCCGAGGGGAGATGTGCATGTAGCCCCCTCCAATGCCTGACGACAGGTAAGTACCTCTCTCCTGAAGTGACAACTTCCTCCCAGACAGATGAGGTCTTAAAGGGTAAATCCTTTTGGGCTGAGTGACATCCTGCCGCTGAGCTCTGCCATTCCTCATACCGTTGGTCGCTGTACTGTCTGAGTCTTCTGTGGTCATGGCAGCCATGATATCTGTGAGACCACCAGTCTGTTCATCAGAGCTGGGCTCAGACTTCTCACAGCAAGTGTCACTGCTCATCGCCATGGTGGCAAGGGAGGTGGGAGTGGCAACGGGTGGAGGTGGCGGGGAGAGTAATGTTGAGCACCGTCCAACATCAACGGGACCTGGACTTGTCTGCCAGCACTGCTTTTTGGGTTTTCACTGGAGCTGGAAACAGAGCAAAACAGGATTGGTTGGCTTCAGTAAGAAGAGTTGAACTGAATCCTTGCTGCTTCAATATAATAGTAGTAATAGTAGTAATAGTAGTAATGGTAGTAATTCAATGTTGTAAGAGTTTGGAAGAATAGATGAACTTTGTTTCAGAACCACTTCATGGTGCGAGGGTACTAAGGGTTTAGTACCCAAGCCTACTCTGTGTACTTGGTATTGAGCCGAGGCTGAGCAATAGCATGAGCTCATGGGATACACCTGGACAAAGTGGAACACTGTTATTTTTAAATGGGAAGTTCGACCTCCATGGCATCCTTCAGAAAATAGCTCAATGTGGCCCATTTACTCAGCGTGCATGCACACTGAGGTTCCCTCTGGGATGAATACAACCGCTGAAATTATTCATCTTGATGCTGTTACATGGATCCTGCTCAAGGATTAAGGATTTAGGTGCCATTTTCATGAAATGTCTGGGTCAGACTCTATTTGCATATTTGTGTTCTTGCATCCAGAGAACAAAACCTGAGCCAAGTGTACTCCACAGCTTTGATATTCCCTGTTTGTGGCAATCTGCTACTGACTGGATTTTCATTAGAGCTGAAAGGGGGGAAAAGCAGACAAATGCTGGATGCAGTCTGGATTGTACAGACAAACAGTATGAAGTGCATGCTTGCATACACTCACGCACACAATACCTTCACCCTTTTCATAGGTACATTTCATTGTGAGCCAATCCATACACAAGCATTTGATAGGGACACAGGGAACATGAACAAAGACATAAACCATAATTAGCTTTGTAGAACTTGGGTTGGGTTTTATCAAGGGGAATTTCTATAAGTTTAGTCTTTGATACCCATGAAGACTAGGGGTCCCGATTATTTCAGTGTTTATATGTAACAAAACCATCACCCATGGCACGTGTACGTGCGTACGCACGCACGCACACACACACACACACACACACACACACACACACACACAGATGACATTTCCATTTGTACCTGACTGCTTGATTAAGATCTATGATGAAAGTCAAAGGCATCAATTCACATGCATCTTACAGAAGAATTACTTTCGTGTCAGTTTCAGTTTGACCACACTGACAAAATGAACTACCTACCTATCTTCCAACATACACATTTTTAAAAGAGATTATTTAGTTTTTGGGGTTGACCATCAGCTTTGGTGTCATGTCATGTTAAAGTGCCATGAAAACCTTTTACTCTGTGAGTACTGGAAAAGCTAAAACGTGTACAGTGGAGCACCATCAAAACAGATGAAAAGACGCAGACTAGCAGAGCATCATACCAAAAAAGCACCTTTCAGCCCAAACTAATTGGTGATAAAAATCTCAGCAGAGAATCATTGAGTGTGTGACTTTCTTTCTCCTTTTGAAAACTTGAAAGGAAAAACATAATTTGGGATAAGTCCTACTTTAACATGCAGAAGCCATCAGATACAGACAGACACAAGACAAAACGTGAACCTCCTCAGAGGGAGTCACAGCACCTGTAGCACGACTGCTAACACGCTGGCGTGTTGGTGACAAAATGGGCAGTTTCATTTCATCCACAGCCTTTTGATCACAAAAGCTTTCAGAGCATTCTATTCAAACAAGTACAATGGCTTGTCATGAATGTTGGAGCTTTCAGTGTGTCAGAAGGCAGAGCCACAGCCTGCCCATATCACACATTTCCATTTTCATTTGCATATCTGACACGACTATTATTTAACCATGCAAGTGCAGGAAGAACTCTCCTGACTGTTAGCGAGGGAAATGCATGGATTTCTGACTCATTTAAGAAAAAGAAAAATAGGGAACTATATTTTGCTTATTCCTATTGCTACTAGTGATTATGTGTCTCGTCAAACAGTGTCTTTTCTATGTCATTGTCTTTTAATTGTTTTCTTTGTCATGTTTTTCAGAGCTCCGGAACGGATTATGTAACCAAATTTAAGTTGTATGGTCTGCGTTGATACTATAACTGTGATTACTGATTATGGTAATGGTTCTATATCATCTCATATCACTGACAAGCATATATCGATATTGGTGAATACTGTATTGTTTTTCATAGCAGAAGCACATACTGTATATTCTTTTGTGATCTTACATTTTTGGTTAAAAAAACCTCCCCAAAAACCTGAATTATCATGATTATTAATCTAAAGAATTCAAAATACAGAACCTTTGACTTGCTTGATATCATGTCTACATTATCAATCTGCCTTCAAAGAGTAATTATCAAAATTAAATGTTGACGCAGCAGTTCAGAGAGATGAGTGGTTTGGTGTTACATTCAATCATTTCAACATTAATATCACATCAGCACAAGCGCCACTTTAAAATTTTGGAGAAACATTTTTTTTCTCAGACACTAGTTGTTGGTCAATTAGCGTGTTTAGTCTCAGTGTTGACGTGTGAAGTCTGAGACGGACAAACAAGTGCTTAGCATGTGCTGTTAATGGATGCAATTAGAAAGGATGATGCTCTCTTTGAATTGAATATGATGCTGAAGTGGCAAGTCTATTGTAAAAGTAAGGTGTGGTCACTTCAAACTGAGGGGAAAACGTTGAAACGTCGACAACTGCATCTGAATATGAAGACCTCTACTGAAGTGATTGATGGCACCAGGCAGTTGTCGGAAGGGTGCTAATTGTGCGCCACTGGTGCCTATCCCAGCTGACATTGGTCCATCACAGGGCCATCAGAAGCAATTAGGGGCTCAGTATCTCAGTGTCTTGCGCAGGGATACTTTGACATGGTCACTGGGGGAAGTGAGGATCAAACCAGTGACCCTTCGTTTGCAAGCCAGCCAGTCTACCTCCAAGCCATGCTGCCCCTGTAGCTAAATGGTAAATGGACTCAATTTTATATAGCGCTTTTCTACCTTAGCGGTACTCAAAGCGCTTTACAGTGTCATCTCATTCACCCATTCACACACTGATGGTGGAGGCTACCATGCAAGGCACCAACCTACTCATCAGGAGCAATTATAGGTTCAGTATCTTGCTCAAGGACACTTTGACATGGTCACTGGGGTCGGGGATCGAACCAGCGACCCTTTGGTTGCTAGACGGCCACTCCAACCCTGAGCCATGCCGCCCACGCATTTGGTATGTTGCTATTTTGGTGGTACATGCATTTCAACTCAGGGAAAAAGCCTTTGCATCTGAAGAAACGGACCTCCTGGAGCACATCTCATTTATGTAAGGGAGCAGCGGGTAACCACCAAAGCATCAGAGGTGAAGAAGTCCTTGGAGCAGTGACCAGTGTTTCCAAGTAGGGCTGGAAGTGTTTCCAAACATCTTTCAACTCATTTGGAGAGAAAGCAGCTTGGACTGAGCCAATTACATTATGGAGAGAGGCTCGTCAAGGATTAACAGATACATCCATTTGACTCCATTTGTAAACCACTTCCAACCCTAGCCTGGCATCATTTTTGCTGTGGGCAGAGAGCAAACAGATGACTCCCAGATCAAATACATAAAAAGCTTTATGTGCTGCCTGCAGAGGCAAAGGAATCAGGAACAAAGTTTAATAAAGGAGATCTCCTGGCAGATGTTCATTTATAATGGCTGGCCTTTTGAGCACTTGTCACATTCATAGTTCAAACCCTCATAAATGCAAATGTCTTAACTGGTGGACCTTCAATTATGTATATTATTCGGAAGTAGACACTTTTTCCATATAACAACAGGGAGACATACCATAGAGAGCAGGGGGCATGGATATACTATAGACTGAGAGTGTAGATATTTGGTTCTCACCGTGGTTCTTCCACCTCAAATGAACTCCCCCTCAACAGTGAAATGTTATGTTTAAGGTGACACACACCACCTTGTTGAGCATGATGTGAAAACAGCTAATGAACTCTGATTGCTCCCTGATTCCAAAATGGCATTGGAAAATTATCTGCATTGCACACACAAGCAGCCTTTTTTTTAAAATGAAAAACTTACAAAATATTGCAAGGAGCAACTCTGTGCTCAGAACCGTGTGCTCATGCTGAATGCCTGATCTGAAACATGTTGATTGACAGCATTCAGTGTCCACTGTGTTTCCTTATATGAGAATTAAAGAAAAATATGGTGTTATTCAACATTTTGGGTTTATATATTTGGGTCAAGATTATTGATAGTGGCCAAACCTTGCCCTTAAAGCAATTCTCACTCAAACAGTGTATTTTGCCTTTGTCACAAAGTGCTCACAAAGAGGTGTCTTGAGCACATGAAGAACTCAGCATTACTTCTTTGTGACTCCAAAATGTAAAAAGAGCCAGATTCATATTTAGCCTGAAGTTGAGTCCCATCGTCACTAACTACAAAAAAACAGCAAAACTGTCTGTCTGTTCACAAACTCTCAAGCACAGTGAACACTTCCTTCAAACAAAAATTGGGTCACAGGGGTAGCAGGTGCAGCAAGGAACCCCAAACTTCCGTTTGCTTGGCCGCATTGACCAGTTCAGGTCTGGTTGTCCCAGGCCAGTATGGAGATGTAGTCTCTTCACCTGGTCCTCTGACTGCCCTGCAGCCTCCTCCAAGCAGGACGTGACTGGAGCACCTCTCTAGGGATGTGCCTATGCACGTGGCATCCTCACCAGATGCCAGAACCACTTTACTGTCTCCCTTTGATGCAAAGAAGCAGCGGCTCTACTCTTTAGTTCCTCACGGATGACTGAACTCACTTTATCACAATGGGAAACACCAGCCACCCCTCTGAGGAAAAATACTTTGATCTGAGATAAACCAAACAAACTATAACACTGCTGGTTTGGTGCTAGCATGAACAAGCCAGGACGAGTGCAAGCAAGCTGGTTCAACTAAATGCACTCGCTGACACTCAGCGCTACTGTGCACGAAAGCTGAACTCAAGTGTTACAGTGGTGGTCAAACTGCAGATTTTGCAATCAGCTTTTGTCATCCTCCCTCTATCATCACAATACCTAATCCCTTAATCTAAATCAGAGTTATGTTTCACTAGATAACTGGATTTTTGAGTTTCACAAACCAACTATAACTTTTCAATAGCGAGAAATAAATGCAAACATGTTATTAAAAAAGTTACTTCATTTTGAGTTGAGATGATTCAAGTATAAGTCTGGAGTCATGAACACCACAGAACTACAGACACTGCACCCCAGCATTTCCTTCAATCAAAGTCAAAATGAAATTCAAAGTCAAGAGATGTCAATCAAGTCAGATCAAGTCAATCATTTAGTTCCTCTTCCCCAATTGTGTCTTAGCAATTGCAGGTGAGCAATGTAATATACCTTTTTTTAATGCTTCTAGATGAGCAGGATCATCGGCAAATTGGACACCACACAGTTTACACCTAAACTCTGGTCTTATAACATCGTGAAGTGATAAGACGATGCAGTTAACTGTGACCTTTGAAATAGGCGCAATCATCGCAGGATTCCATCAATACTATGATATTATTATGCTGTGTAGCTTCAAGGAAACTGCATAAACATGTTGATGAGTATTTCTGCAAAAGTTGAGCAACATAAGCTCCGGGAGCTTATGAGCTTTCTTATTCATCCCAAACCATGTAAAACACGCAACAAGTACAAAATCCTAATCTTTCATTGGTTTTAACATCCAAAGACAGTAAACTTGTGCTAACCAGAGATCAGCTAATAGGAGGTGATGAGATAGGCCGTATCAGTTCACCCCTGTAACTGTGATCCTTCTTGAGCCTTAGATATGTCCCTACACTCATATTGAACTACCCTGAAACATTACAAATTCTGGTGCCTGAGACTCTGCTGAAAGTGAAAGTATGAAAAGTTGAATATCAGGTTCATTACAGTAGAGTGCACTATCTCTGCTGCTCATAACATAAAAACTATAAAGGCAATAAAAGTAGAAATTGAGGGGAATGACAGCGTGTCTATTTAAAACTAGAGAATATAACCTTTACATATAAATAAACATCCCTTACATCATAAAAAGGTTCAAATGCTCATTAAGCTCTCTGCCAGCAAATGAATCTCTACATTTCACACAACATGGAGTGCTCACATTTAGTGTTTCTGTCAGGTCCATTCACGTCAAGAAACACAAGAGATGATAATGAGCTTGATTTGTTTATTATAGTACAAATTGGCGGTATGGCTCTGTTCAGAGGAGTCCCCTGATAATTTTTCATGAGCACCATGAAACAGGGGACCAGCAGCGTGAGGGAAGGTTCTCCCAGTTTAAGACTGGAAGAGCAAACAAACCCCCGTGAACAGAGCAGCAACATGACATGGAACGAACTATGCCATGTATACACGACAAGATGGAGCTGGGGAGGTGGAGGGTAGCAAGTTGCGAGCAGGAGCAACTGTACAGCAAATAGCAGATAGCAGCAGATGACAGCAGATGACAGCAGATGACAGCAGATGACAGCGGGCAGAGCAGCATAGCCAGAAACTAGCAGAGCGGTAGTTGAGGCCGGGTGACATTTAAGTTGAGAGGGGCCAATCAGAAGCGAGGAATTTGATCAGCTGATGCAGAGCAGCTGTAGATCAGCTCATTGATCAGTTTGATTGATGGACGGGAAAGCCAATAGCGCTTGACTACCACGGCCTGACAGAACTAACGCTAACGCTCGATTTGTGATGACACTGAGAAAATAAATACACCAGTTAAAAATCAGGATTGTCAGACCTGACACCACATCCAGTGTTTCATCTCTTAACAGTTGTAATTAGACCTTTCATCCATGTTGTTGTGATTACTCGTAATTCCAGTGGTGTGCATGAACATGCTAAAAGAGCTCCATTCACTGAACGCCCTCATATTTTTGGTGAACGGTGAACTGAACGGACACACTTGTAGCTGTTGAACATGAAAGTGAGTGGCCTTCAACGCTACCGCAAAAGTACATGTTACTCATGAGTGTTTCCAAAAGTAGTAGATGTGGTACTGAATATAAAAACATGATAAAAAGTTATACTGTTTGAATTTCAATTGAATACCCAATTGAATAAAGCTTGATTCATTCATCCATAACCTACGCAGCATGTCGCCAGATACCCTGACGTACACCTCCTGGAAACCATAACTCTGTGTCACGTCACCACAGCTGCGACTGGTCTGCCTCTGATCTCACATTTTCTCTGTGATCTTTATTTCTGAAATTTAACTCTTTGCTCCGTGACGGCCATCACTGTTGAAAGTAAATAAAGGAACACACTGCAGCAGCACCAAATCCATGCTGCTAACCAGTGATTCAGTGGCGTAATGGCAGTGCAATACAGCCAGATGTGTCAGAAGTATAAATCAAGCTTCGGGGCATAAGTGTCAATTTTTGACCAAAATCCATTTTTTAAACGTTTTTTTTTATACCAGATTTTTGTAACCCTTTTTTTAAAATAAAACAAAAAACAATTTTAAACGCCAATTTTGCAACGAATCCTGGAGCTGGACAGTTTTAACCAAGCTAATTTTATACGCTAGAGACACCACTGGAGTTTCTCTTCCTCACTCTCCCTTCCACGGACTTCATTTATATCACATTTTCTTTGATCTGCTAAGTACTTTATATCACATCCACACACATTCATACACTGATGAGCGACGGCATTGGAGCTATTAGGGGTCCCGTGTGTTGCTAAAGGACACTTTGACAGGAGTTGGGGATCAAAACCAGGTATATTCTTATGACTAGAAAACCTACTCTGCCTTCTAAAATGCCCAAGGCCTGCTCTCTTGTCACATTTCATCCTCCTCAAATGAAGGATAGGTCACATTATTGGCTGAGAGGGGAAAAACAGCCATGAGAAATCAATGGAAAAGGAAGGATGGAAGCCCAGCAGGGACATCAACTGGCTGCTCCTGATGGATAATAGCGCCAGCCTAGGGAACAGCTTGCATTTGCATGGCTTTTGTGTGCATGCAAACACACACACACACACACACACACACACACACACACACACACACACACACACACACACACACACACACACACCTGCCCACTCCAACACACCCCACACTTGATTTTGATTTTTGAAAAAAGGATTAAAAGAGATATTTTTTCATCCCGCCTCCACACACACACACACACACACACACACACACACACACACACACACACACACTAGCTTTACCATGTTTCTCCAGTTGTGGCAAACAAGCCCTTGGCAGTGATTTGTTCTCATCATCTTTGACTGAGTGAGTCTCATTCATATGGAGCAGAGGGCAGCAAATCTTAAGGGCCTGTGGGAGAGGTGAGGGCGCATGGTAATCAGCCATCAGCCGTCATCATCGGAAACCCTCTGCACTGTGAAGGCTGGTGATGACAACCAACCTGGTCAAAGACAACTCTTTCTTACAGGCAAGAACTAATGCAGGGTGATACACTGAAAACTCAAAGATCCCCCTGCCATGGCGGAAAGCACAAAAGTGATCCTCATCACAAACAGATTCCGCTCTACATGAAATCCACTGTCATGATGTTTGTTTCATTCCCTTGTTCTCAAGTAGACCACACACCGAAAGTAAATTAAAAAAAGCATATAGAATAAAATGTTCCAAACATTTTTGTCCTCATAAAAAAATGAACTGAAATGTTTGAAAAACTGCAGCTGCCACTGTGTCTAGAAATTATACTCTTGGGCCCATAAGCACGTATCAAATTTAAAGTGCAGATATGACATTGTAGGGTCCATCAAAGTTTACAGTTACCGACATGGCAGTAAAATGATGGAGAAATAGTGTTGCACATCACACAACATTTGCTGATTGACTTGTTTCACATTTACAATTTGATCCATTTGATAAAATAACATTTAAAAAGTCGAGACCTTCGGTGCCACAAAGTTGTTCATCCACTTAGCAGTCAACTAACCAGAAGCAGCAAACTCAACCAGCTGGTATGCTGCCCTGCAGGGGCCATACAAACATACCACTCTCCTGGTGACTAGCGAATGTGAGGGACGGTCACTTATATGAAAATATAATGCAAATTACCTTCAAGCATTTTTTTTCTAAATTTCCTGATGCTTTACATTGTATCACCTATATGCACAAGTGACTCCTGCACCAATGCAGTATTTACATTAAAGACCCCAAAGGAAATATATCTTCCATCCTTGCTATTTTGTAGATGTAATATGCTTAATTTAAACTCATGACAAGGCACAGCATAAGAGTTGCTGGTCTGGTACAACCCTAAACCAGTTTAATTCTATGCTAAATTAAATGTGTGAGGCAACACATCAAAACACTTGGGATTTGAAAAGCATCTACTGCAAACCTATTCTCTCCTACTCTCTGTGCTCACATACTGTATTTAGATACAAGCCAAATTTGTGATAAATGATTCCAAAAATCATTATGACATTGATATATTTTTGTGTTTTTGAATATAGCCTATCGCTGCCAGCACTTCACTATTAGCATTCTGGTGTCAGAAATGGTTGCACAAAATCTGTGCTGGGATTTGGGCTCCACTGACATGTAAAATTGCTTTTTCCTTCTACTCACTGATGGGGTGGAACTCTCCAAGGTTGTGGTGGATACCTTTAATTGGAGGCCACTACTCAGGGTTGTTAGCTGCTAGCAAAGGCAGGGACACCCTGCTGTTACAATATGTCAACTGTTTGGCTTAATGTCAAAATGGCTCGAAAAGTCTAGACTATTAGTTCATAACTCAGGACCAAGGTGAATTTAGTCCTGTTGTGCTACCATTTTGTGAGTGTATAGTACATTAAAAATGAATCATTTATGCAGGGAAAGTCATATTTAGGTGCAAAAAACTGACAACACAGAATTAAAGTACCATCTAGATCTAAATCCACAACAGCACGGCCTGCCTTTCCCTTTTCTGTGTGTTCAACTGACAGACTAATCCCTGGAACTCTTTAATTTAATCCACAGGATTAACAGGCAACTGTATGAGAGGCAACTAGCTGTATCCATAAACATGTACTTACAAGACCAATCAGCGTGATGTAATGGAGAAAACCTGTGGCTGTTCTGTCCTGGCTGCACTCAGGGTCCCGCTATCATTCTGACGGGATAGAAATACACTCCAGGACAATCCCAACCAAATGCAGGTCCACCCTACCCAAGGTTGGCTGCGACATGAAACAGTAAGCCCGGGATTACACAGGATAAAAGAGTGCAAACTGGCAACTTAGATGAGCCAATTATTCCTCCCCTACTCACAATGACAAAGAATCTGAACCTCCAGCATGGCTGCTTTTCCTGCAATCTTGAAAATGCCACCTGACCAGGGTCTCTCTAACTAGGACAGATCAGCCCAGAATTGCACCCTCATTCTTCTGTACTTGTGACAATGCTGTTCAATAGGTGGACCTGCTATGAGTCTATTTTTGGAGGAGGGTTTATAGCCATCAGCTGTATTGCAATCCTGGAAATCTGCAATGATGTGAATCCATGTAGGATTATGTTCCTGCTGAAAATGAGACACCACCCATCTTCACCCAGCAACATGATGCCCTCAAAATCATTCAGGGTGGCAGAATATCCCAGGGATCCCTTACCTTTATCCAAACTCTTAAATAGTACCCTCACACACAAACACCTTTGTCCCTCAGAGTCCTGGTTGTGTGACTGGAGATTGCTTTCTAAGCCTTGGCCCATGGATTTATGTTTGACTATTAATATTTTCTAGCAAATACAAAATACAAGGCCATATGACATGGAGGATGCATTTTCACCTGAAAATGTTTGGTCCCACTCACTTCTCCACTGTCAGGAGTCTTCAGAAAGTCTCTGTTAACAGTGCCAAGTTACTAAAATCCCAATGAGGGGAGATTATATAAATGTTCATATGCTCATCTGACTCACCCCTGGTTATTACATAGTGTGCTCACAGCAACCAGCTTAAAGCAGCAGTGAGGTCCCGGAGAACTTTTGCTCGCTCTCTCTCTCTCTCTCTCTCTCTCTCTCTCTCTCTTTTGCTCTCTCTCTCTCACTCACTAAATTTCTGGTTAAGAAGACCCTCAAATACATGCTCAAAGTCAGTGTTGTCCCAAAATGGCTAGCATCCATCAATTATAATGTCAATGTGTATAATGTTTCTTCTTCTTCTTCTGCAAAGGTGAATTTGGCTCCTGGCGTGTTCATGCTCAGGTCTGAATAAAAGCTGCACGCAGAGATGAGCTGTCCCTCACAACCCCACACATGTCACAGTGTGAGGCTGTCTCGTAGAGCAAAAGGTTTTTGCATGAGGTGATTTTGCATGAAGGAATAGAGTAATGCTGCCCTGTGGTTAAAAAAAAAAAAAAAAATCTCTTAGTGTCAACTGGGTTGTATTACACAACACACACGAAGAAGACCAAATCTTGACTTGTTACACGTATATGATACAGCCAAATTTGTCCTCTATATTGAACTCATCCTCAGTGGAGCAGTGTGCAGTCGCATGTAGCACTCGTTGACCAACTCCACATCCTCTTCCAGAACCTTGCTCAGAAGCACCAACAAAAGTAAATAACCTAAATTACATGTTTTGACAGTGAGGGAAACCGGACAACCAGGAGAAAACTGGGACAACACGCAAACTCCACATAGAAACTACCTTGGATGGCTGGGATTCCAACTGGGAACCTTCTTGCTGTAAGGAAAGAGTGCTAACTATGCCACCGTGCCGCAACATTCTATATATTTCATCTCCTGTTGCCACCATATCTGCCCCAAATTCCCAAATTGTAATGGAATCTTCCTTGGCTTGTACTACAGCACGCTTGGTGCCACAGAGTTTTTTGCTACATCGTGCTGAGAGCCAGACAGAAAAATGCGATGAACAAGACGATGACCATGGCCTCAAACTGTGAATACCATCAGTCATACTCACAGTGAAGACATACATCTCCTCTCTGACTTTGCAGCTTGACCGCTGTCGTCCCTCTTTCAGTAGTGGCTGCAGTTAAAAGCTCCTTCGTGGATTTTATTTCAGCTACTTCATCACTGCCACAGAGGCTCTACAGCACTTCCCAATGCTAATACATCTGTCACAGCACTTAAAACATCAAAATAAAAAGCTTTTTGGGCTTCATCTATTTTGGAGCACATTTCTTAATTCGTTTTTGGTGGTTCAAAACAACAATAACTGAAAAACAAATCTCTTCGAAACAAAACCTGTCCAGTGGTTGTGTGGCATGTTTGGGGAAAGGTCACAAGGACTTGGGAGGCACTGGAGTTAGCCTGGAGCTTCTATGACTCACGTGTTATTATCGTATAAATATATTCCCATGAAGAAAATTTCACCGTCTGACCACTGTACATCAAAGTGGGCCACTTTTCCGTCGTCACGGCAACATTGCACGTAACCGGCATTTAATCATCAGCCTTACATCACTAGCATTCTACATCAACATGACTCCTGCAGGATAACCTTTTTTTGCAAACACTGAATGCTAAATTACATTTTGACCTCAGATATAAAGATGCACATTCACATATCTAATTAACAGCAACTGCTTAGCTACTGTACTGCAATACATGAGGTGAAATAGTTCCACATAACTATTCAACAGGAAAAGTGCCGTGAATAGCTCTGAAGAGGAAAGACAGCACGAGGTGAGCCACCGCAAACACATTACAAACAAAACAAGATGAGGAAAGACAGAAAATATGTCTCTCAAAGCCAGTTATGATAAAACAGTAAAACAATAAGCATTCTGAGCTTATTTTACCGCAAAAATCATTATAGTGGTGATGATTTTATGGGCAACCGATCCGGGATCCAGACTGCAAAGCAGACAAAAAAACAGTAGGTTTTTGATTCTTACTTTTACTATTCCGATGTGTCCAAAGTCGTTCATTCGTCATCACCTGCAATACAACAGGAACTGTAGGTGCAAAAAAAATATCCTGAAAAAGGCAAAAATACATTGACATGTGGTGTCAGTGTATCAATAATGCATTGCACTTCCTTGTACTCTGGATGTACGAGGCATTCGATAATATGTTTTAGACATCTTCAAATTAAATAACCTTATATATTTCACAGTACAATGGCTTGTGACGCATTTCTCTTTTTTGGAAGCAAGGTATGATTTTCTTCTCAGAGCATCAAGGGAAGACAGAAGAATTTCAAGCTGCTTTGCTGTGAAATTCCTTCTCCCTTCATCAGTAATGTAATGTAACGGGAGCACTAGGGAGTCAAATTCCCCACCCTGGTTCGAGCTTCAAAGAGAGATATAGATATGAGAGCCAGGAAAGGGCAGCCAAGGTTGGTCGATTCACCAGATTGGATTTGAGGAGAGATATGTTCACTAAAATAGAATGCTTTCTTAAAAAGAAGTGCTCTGTTGTCCGCTGGTTCAGGGTCAGCGCCTACTTCTCCCTCCTAAAGGATTTTATCAAAAAGGCTGGCTTTCAAGCAATTCCACCATCCACACAGAGCAGAAATAGTGCTCTGTCATATAGAGAGGCTGAGGAGGAAAGAACTGTCAGCAGAGATCTTAGCAGAGCTTTAAGCTCCTTCTCTTTAGCTGGCAGATCTCACCAAAATCACAAACCTGCCTCTGGAGCCGTGAGAGCCGATTCCTCCTCCAGCAACACTGTCACCACTTAGCCTGCCAGAGCCTCCTCCACCATTGCAGCACTTATCTCTCCACTCCGCTGAACTAAATTAGACTTCCAATGGAAAGATCTATAGGGGAATATGTGTTAATTAGTGATTTTATATTGCTCCAGGCTTCAGATATATGCTGAATAAGCAGGTGTATTTGTGACACGTTTGTCTTTTACAGCTCAGAGGTGTTTTCATGCTTACACATGCATGAGGGAAAAGGAAAACCAGCACAGACATAGATTTGACTATCCCAGATATGATCAAGCACCACTTGTTGATTTCACCACCTGAGCCTTTATCCAGATTTTCAAGAGCCCGATAACGCTTGTAGCAGTTCTTCAGAAGAAACCAGGATACTTTTCCATCGTGTCCTTGTTTCTAAAAGCTTATGACTACCTGAGCATTGGTGGCTTGTGATGTGACAGAAATGTAAACAGTATGGCTGTAAGAAGAGTGTATCACTTTTGTAGTGAAGACTTAACTGAGTTTTGTCTTTCAGGGATGGGATAAAGAGTCTTGACAAGCTAGCTGTGAGAAAGCATCAAAATGCTTTCACATTCACAGGTTCCCCTCACACCAACATGGCTAGATATCTTCCTTCACTGTCCAACACAATGGCAGTGACAGGATGACAGCGGTGATGACTATCTTGAACGTTTCCTGTTTTTCCCATCACTGAAAATACTGAGGAAAAGTTTCAAATATGGAACACGATGCTGGCTTTAAATGTTGCTAAATCTGGCATGAGCAAAGTTTTGGTGTGGTCTCATTTTAAAAAAGCCCTAATTTTAAAATAGCCATTTTGTGTAGGAACACAAGTGCCTGCACAAATAGCATGCAGGAATCAGAAATTAGAATACAAGTATCTGTCATGCAATCATGGATATGAATGAATCTTCGTGTTCGGCATACACACTATATCCTAAATACGATCCAAACCAGGACAAGCTTCATAAACAGCATCCTCAAGTCAGTCAAAACACACTCACAGAAGATGATTATCCACTGTCAGATGGCCTGTTCCACCTTCAAGTGGGCCATGGGCCACAGCCAGCAGGCCATGTTTCCAAACATTGCTGGTGGCCTTTCAGTCCACTAAAGTGGGCCAGCCCATCTGGTGCCTTTCTAAAGCCAGATTGCCTCTATCCCAGAATCAAGTCTACTGTCAATGTGCTGAAGTAATGGAGGGTCTCATATCTTACACTACTGACTACTGACAAAATTACAGGACTGAAATATCTAACAAGGAATTACATTCGCCTACAGCCCAGTGTTACATAAACTCACATATTGTAAAAGATAGCCAACATGTCACAGCAAACAATAAATGAAGTCAACCAAATTATCTACATGTTGCCATGTCCAAAATAAAATGAACCAATATCCAAAAAACTAACTGGTAAACTCGCTGGACATCTGTGGGCTGAGGCGAGAGCAACTGTGACAAGAAGCCACAGAGGAGACCCTGCTGACAGGATTTGCGGACAAGTTCTGGACAGACAAGGGTCTCCAGAGGGGGAGCAGACTCTTCTGTTCACTCTTGGCCCAGATGGAAATGACCAAAGAGGTCTGGGAATACACAGCAGGACATCTTGAATTATGTATAAATACCCAAGACATTTAGAGACTACGTTTAAAGGGATTTCAGAGTTCACTATTTTACGATATACCAGATTTTAAAACTGAAAGTGCTTTGAATAACCGTCATCTAGGTTATTGCATCACAGCTCAATATACAAAAATGAAAATACACTTAAAGGAGATACAATCAAACAACAACTCTACCAAGGAACCATTCTAATGAGATGAATGAGATAAAACAGGCCATTGTTTGTATTTATGTAAACCTCATTAGAGCTTACCCTTCCACTACACCTGTTTTGATTTTACAACATGAAATGTTGTTCTCAGAGGACAGTTTATTTTAAGTGTGTGTCAAAAAACAGCTAATGATAAATGGGGAGAGGTGCAAGAGGGGTGTAGTGCATGTAAGCACTTGGCCCAGATTAACTAACAGATCTAAGAACCCCCAGAGTCTTTACTGGCCATGCTTTGAATGATGAATACTAATACGCATATGTGACTGTGTGCAGGTGCTGTATGAACTAATGAGCACTATTAAATGTATTCATGTATCCACTAAAATACAAACACCCTGAAATATTTAACTTCTTCAGTCAGAATAACAAATCAAGTAGCGGAATGATATTTCTCTTGTGTTTAGTGTGGTGGATATTACACATTGCAAGTGTTGGAAAGTACTAAAGCAAGTTGGACTAGAAGTGAAAAAGGTTTCCAGTGCAACATGACATTAGCCACTAACAGCATAACACAATGTAATCTCCTCCTGGAATCGTCACCTTATCATGGTGGAGGGGTTTGAGTGCCCTAGTGACCCTGGGAGCTATGCTGTCCAGGGCATTTTGCCCCTGGTAGGGTCACCCAAGGCAGACTGGTCCTAGGTGAAGGGCCAGACAAAGAATGGTTCAACAGACCCCTCATGGAGGGTAAATCTAGGAGTTTGCGTACCCAGCCTGGAGGGGCACTGGGGCACTGGGCCCCTGCCCTGGAGCCAGGCCCGGGGTAGGGGCTCGATGGCGAGCGCCTGGTGGCCGGGCCTTAGTTCATGGCGTCTGGCTGGACTCGTTGGAAGGGTCCGGTGCTATTTGGTTTGGGCAGCAGTCCAAGGTGGGGGCCTTGGCCGTCTGATCCCCTGGCATGGAAGCTGGCTTTTGGGACATGGAACACTACCTCTCTGGCAGGGAAGAAGCCGGAGCTGGCGGAAGAGGTTGAGTGTTACCAGCTAGATATAGTCAGCCTCACCTCGCCACACAACCCCAGGTCCGGAACCCAAGTACTCTTTCTACTTCACTGGAGTTGCTACAGATGAAAGGTGGAGGGCCGGGGTGGGCTTTCTGATAGCCACCAGACTCTCTGCTTGTATAGACAAAGTTTGCAGTTTGTCCATAACTAACACCATGTTCGAACATAAGGATGCCCACCGGTGCACGTGGCACCAAGACATCCTAGGTCGTAGGTCTATGATCGATTTTATAGTCGTATCATCTGACCTGCAACCGCATGTTCTCGACACTCAGGTGAAGAGAGGAGCTGAGCTGTCAACTGATCACCATCTGGTGATGAGTTGGATCAGGTGGCAGGAGAAGACGCCGCACAAACCTGGAAGGCCCCAACGAGTAGTGAGGGTTTGCTGGGAACACCTGCCTTAAGAACCTGCCAGAATGATCTTCAACTCCCACCTCTGGCAGAGCTTTGACCACATCCCAGGGGCAGTGGGGGACACTGAGTCCGAATGGGCCATGTTCCGCTCTGCCATTGTCGAGGCCACTGTAGTGAGCTGTGACCGTAAGGCTGCTGGGGCCGGTCGTGGCGGTAATCCCCAAACCTGCTGGTGGACACCAGAGGGGAGGGGAGCTGTCTGGCTGAAGAAGGAGGCTTACAGGGCATGGTTGGCCTGTGGGTCTCCAGAGGCAGCCGACTGGTACCAGCAGGCCAAGCAGTGTGCAGCCATGGCAGTCACCGAGGTAAAAACTCAGGTGTGGGAGGAGTTTGGTGAGGACATGGAGAATGACTATCAGTGGGCTCTGAAAAAGGTTCAAGCAAACCGTCCATCCCCTCGGGGGGGAAGGCGGCAACTTGCCCACACCGTTTACAGTGGTGATGGGAGGCTGCTGATGTCAACTGGGGAGATAATTGGGCGGTGGAAGGAATAATTTGAGGAACTCCTCAATCCCACCAACACATATTCCATGGAGGAGACAGAGTTTGGGGAGTGCTGGGGGGGGGGGGTGTCGTCCAATCTCCAGGGCAGAAGTCGCCGAGGCAGTTAAGCAACTCCGTGGTGGCAGAGCTCCGGGGGTGGATGGGATCCGCCCTGGGTATCTCAAGGGTTTGGATGTTGTGAGGCTGTCTTGGTTGGCACATCTTTGCAACATTGCGTGGGCATCGGGGACTTTGCCTTTAGAGTGGCAGACCGGGGCGGTGGTCCCCATCTTTAAGAAAGGGGACCAAATGGTGTGTTCCAACTATCGGGGGAACACACTCCTTCTTCTAGTTCTACGCCAGGGTACTAGAGAGGAAAGTCAGGGCAATAGTCGAACCTCAGATTGAGGAGGAGCAGTGTGGTTTTCATCCGCGCTGTGGAACCGTGGATCACCTCTTGACCCTCGCTAGGGTGCTGAAGGGGGCATGGGAGTTTGCCCAACCAGTCCACATGTGTTTTGTGCATCTGGAGAAGGCTTATGACCGTGTTCCCAGGGGCACCCTGTGGGGGGTACTCCAGGAGTATGGGGTGGATGGCCCCTTACAAAGGGCTGTTCAGCCCTTGTACCAAAGGAGTGATGGTCTGGTCTGCGTTGCCGGCAGAAAGTCGGACTTGTTCCTGGTGAGGGTTGGACTCCGCCAATGCTGCCCTTTGTCACTGGTTCTGTTCATAGCCTTTATGGACAGAATTTCTAGGCACAGCTGGGTGGTGGAGAGGGTCAAGTTTGGTGGCGGGAGGATGCCGTCTCTGCTTTTTGCAGATGATGAGGTCCTCTTGGCTCCATCAGGCCACGACCTCCAGCTCTTGCTGGGACAGTTCGCAGCCGAATGTGAAGCGGCTGGGATGAGAATCAGAACCTCAAAGTCTGAGGCCATGGTCCTCAGCCGGAAAAGGGTGGCCAGCTCACTCCAGGGCAGGGAGGAGGTCCTGCCTCAGATGGAGGAGTTTAAGTATCTCGGCGTCTTGTTCATGAGTGAGGGTAGGATGGAGCGGGAGATTGACAGGCAGATTGGCGCAGCATCCACAGTGATGCAGGTGCTATAACAGTCTGTTGCCTCCTGGACACCTCCCTCGGGAGGTGTTCCAGGCATGCCCAACCGGGAGGAGGCCTCGAGGCCAACCCAGGACACACTGGAGGGATTATATCCCTCGGCTGGCCTGGGAATGCTACCGGATTCCCCCGGAAGAGCTGGTGAAAGTGGCTGGGGAGAGGACAGTCTGGGCTTCCTTGCTGAGGCTGCTGCCCCTGCAACCCAGACCAAACAGATAAGCAGAGGAGGAGGATGACGACAATGTAATCAAAGCATTTCAAAATTGGTTGAATACCATGGTGAGAAATATTAGCATCACCAGGGGAGCGTAGCAACTCATTTCAAACTGCTTCAGGGGTTTGTTAAAAATGGAAGCTTGCTGTTCCTAGGCTACTCACAGATGGCTCAAAGGCAAAGTTTTGAATCAGGGAATCGTCTAAAAACATTGATTTCAAATGGCCTTGTAGGATAGCTGAGGAAAGGGGAAGTAAAGCATTAGCATGTCAGTTCAGTCAGCTAACGTCAGCTGGCCTCAGATGCCTTTTTTAGCAAATATAAAATAATTGCTAATTGCTCAGTATCTTTTCCATCCATTGTCTTCCGCTTGTTCCTATTCAGGGTCATGGGGGGGGGGGGGGGGGCTGGAGCCTATCCCAGCGGCTATGGGTGAAAGGCGGGGTTCACCCTGGACAGGTCGCCAGTCCATCGCAGGGCCAACATATAGAGACAAACAACCATTCACACTCACATTCATACCTACGGTCAATTTAGAGTATCCAATCAGCCTAGTCCCCAATTGCATGTCTTTAGATGATGGGAAGAAGCCAGAGTCCCCAGAGATAACCCACGCAGGCACAGGGAGAACATGCAAACTCCACACAGAAAGATCCCATGCCCAAGCCGGGACTCAAACTCTGAACCTTCTTGCTGTGAGGCGACAGTGCAAACCACTGCACCAACGTGCCGCCTAGCTCAGTATCTTTTCATTTATATAAATAAACAAGGCCCTAGTTGTACACAAATTCTTATCTATTTTAAGTTCAGAGCACCATCTTTGTTTACTTCTCAAGTTACTCAGAGAGCTGTCAAACTGATTTATTGGTAACATCAAGGGTATACTGATGCTGCCTTCATAGTAATCAACTGTTTCAGAAGCAGCTTGGAAACATCTCACAGAACAAGAATTGTAAGTTTGGTTGGTTGTGAAAGGTAGCTGATGCCTCTTAAGATCGCATTCTGCTTTAAGCCAGGCTCAATATATCCTCAATGGTGTACTGCATAAATGTGCGTGTCATCTCCCTCAGCTAATTTTTGTGGCTTTTTGTATTTATATTCCTGAAAATTTACTAAGAAATAAGTATTATAGAGTATAAACTTGTTCACCAAAACCAAATGTTTTTGTTTATGTTGTATGGCATATTTATAGCAACTAGCTGGTGTTACCTAAGGGTGCTGATGTCACAGGAATGCAGACTGTAATAGCTAACCTATGTACCCTCTGTATCTCTGATTTTACTCTTTTACACTGTTGCACGTGAGGATTAGATACTGAAAATTGACTGTGAAACACAAAGAGCTTTTGAGCTTACCTACTGTATTTGCTGTTCTTCTGAAAAGCATATCACATCAGTACACTGAGGGGAGAATAAATTGAACCGAATAGTTGGGAGTCTCTTGTACAAACTAGTACTTGGATTAGCCAACAGTTTTTCTGTGTTACTGAGCATTGCTGAGCAGCTCAATTTCTATGTTCATTACATTTGTTGCAATTGTGTTGAGATTTTGGTAAGATCAGCCTGTTCTAAATGGTTGAGTGGAAATCAGAGGCTCTGCCAGGTATGTTATTTAAAAGAAAATGCGCCCAGAATATTGCCAACAGGTACTTTTACTTCTCTTGGAGCAGTCATTAAAAATGTTAAGTCCATGAATACCAGATCTATTTTGCTATTTCCACATATCATTTTGACTTAATTTTTTCATTATTATTTGACAACTGTTTTGTATGTTACAAGTGAGCATCTACTGTTTCACCTACAGTTTGTGTTCACTTTTGGCAGCTGAATGTGCTGACAACTAAACCTTCTTCAAAGACTCCTTCACACTCCTCCGGGCTCTGGTAATCACACAGAGCTGCAACCTGGCTAGTGGAAAGAGGAGATGTCAACAGCTTCAGCCCCTCTGGGAAATCACTTGAATAATGCTGAGGGAACAGAAATCAGCATTGTAGCATGTGTGTGTGGAGGGTGTGGGTGGGGTGTCTGTGTGTTTGCATATCTGTGTGAATACATGAAAGAGTGTCTATATGATTATTGTATTGTTTTTAGATAAATGTTGGACAGTTTTTATGTTGTAGTCTGAACATCACTCATTCATATTACATCAAACACAGCTCATATTGCAAGTCTTTGCTTTTTTCAAGCTGGTATAAAGTAGTTGGATCTCTCAATGTTACATACCATTTGTGACAGACTGTGGAGCTCAGTGTTTTAAGGCCAGTCAAGACAAATGATTTGTCATGATACTGGATGCAACTTTCCAAGATGTCTTGATTGACAGTCTACAACTGATTGTTCATATTAAGGCAATATATTGCAGTTATTTTGACTGATACTACAGTTTTGATATGATTGAAAATATCAATAATAATATCAATTTTGCTTTCATTTTCCTTGAAAAATCCACTGAAATGTTGATGGGGTAATTTTTTGGGGATTTGTATCTGACAATGATGTTATCTTGAGTTGGTAGAATATAATATAGAGGCAAGAAATTTCTGCATCATCACAATAATGCATTTAAGAACATATTTTAACACATAATTCGCCTTCTCACATAGAAAACAGAGATTACATTGTAAGCAATTTGCACATTCATTACAATTTTTTTGACTAGCAGACAATATATCAGAAATTAAAGCAGAAAGCTTTTTAAAAAAAGTTGTTATTTATGCTGTTGTATTTACAGTTGGACATAAATAAATGAGAATACAGTTACATGCGACCTAACAACTCCATCAAGCAACAACCTATTAAGTCAAGTCAATTTTATTTATATAGCACCAAATCACATCAAAGGTTATCTCATGACACTTAACAGGTAGAGCAGGTCTAGTACCACACTCCTTCAATGAATTTACAACCAACAATTCTCCATGAGCAAGCACATCCTGCAACAGCGGCGACGAAAACCTTCCTTTTAACAGGCAGGAACGTCGAGCAGACCCAGGCTCAATGGGGACAGCCTTCTGTTTTGACTGGTTTGCGGGGAACGAGAGCAGAAAAGCAGGGGCAGTGAAAAAGACAGATATACAGAAGGAAGAGAGGGACAGGCATGACTATAGAAACAAGGGAGAGAGAATGACAGAAAGTCAGGGATGGGAGCACCATGGTACACCATGTTTTTATTA
>NC_141334.1:19972798-19975298 GCF_037954235.1 Aulostomus chinensis | reverse complement strand
GACAGGTCAATCAAGGAGAGGACAGATGAAACAGACCATCATCCACATTCAGACTCACCCGTTAACCTAACAAGCATGTTTTGAGTGTCTGTGGGAGGAAGCCAGAGCGTCCACAGTTGTCTTGGTGCCCTTATTATCATGAAATGATAGGTTTTGCTGTCATGATTTCACCTGCTAATCTATTCCTTGTGTGTCACCATTGTAAGGGGCCAAGCGGATATCATTTTCTTTCCTTTTGGTACTAACCTTCCAAGACAGCTCAGCTCGGAAATGCTGTCCATGGAAGCAAAAAAAGGGGCTTAAACTTTGGAAGGTATCTGTATGAATGGAATTTTTTGGATGTCACAATCCCAACAGCAGCTTTAGACAAACCTTTGAATACACTGGTGCACAAGAGGAGGACTGTGGATTTTGTCATCATTAAGACCCCTTTAGATGCATTAAAACACACTTCATAATGCCCCCCCCCCCCCCACACACACACACACACTTTTAACACTCAACTGATCTCTTCACTAAGGTGATGTAACAGAACCTGCAGCTGTGTGTTGGTCAGTGGTTGAGCTACTGCAGGAGCTGTCCGCCTGACTAGCCTGTGCTTCTGGTGACTGCCGCAGCCTTTGAGAGGACTCTTTTTGTCACAGGCTTTGGGGAAGTTCACAGGAAGATCATATGGTTTCTTGGCAACAGTTTTAGCCTTACAGAACAACATGCACTGGCTCCCTGGGATAAGCGGCACGATGTCCTCCCTTACAGAACAACAACATCCTTAAATTCAAAGTGCTTTCTTGTCATGAGGCAGTTTTCTAGATGTGTGTCCTTGCATAGCCTCTGCACTTGACCGGCGGCTTGTGTGTTCCTCTGAGTCATATCATACACAGCAGCCAGAACACCTTGTATGTGAATGCATCCTGCTTGAGTGTCATCCTGGTGACATTTTTTGATGAAATCTTTCACTAGCGCCTGAAAGAAACTCAAAACACATTTGGTGAAATTTTGTGTTTTTTCCCAAAGTGACTCATTCTCATACTGTAATCCAAGAAATCTTCTTTATGTCTGTGACTTGATTATCTCAACAACCTTTGTCCAGCCATTCATTGTCAACTGCTTAGTCTCTTTCAGGGTGTGGGGGCAGGGGGGAGCCAATCCCAGATGTCAATGTGTGAGAGGCAGCTAAACCTGGACAGGTCTCCAGCCCATCAGAAGGTACCTTCAGCCAATTAATGCCAGACTTAGTGTTTGTTTGCTCTGGGCCTGAGGAAGTGCAGTGTCAAGTTTGCAAGTCTAGGTCTCAGGGTTTAGGGTTTAAGGTGTTATTCATAACCTACACAAGTAGCAGTAGGATGTTTCAGAAAGATGGATGAATGAGAAAAACACAAGATAAAATAATAAAAAAATGACCATGTAGTGTAGTGTGGTGGTGCAGTGGTCGGCACTGTCGGCTCACAGCAAGAAGGTTCCAGGTTCGAGTCCCGGCTCAAGCACAGGATCTTTCTGTGTGAGTCTGCATGTTCTCCCTGTTCCTGTGTGGGTTCTCTCTGGTACTCCAGCTTCCTCCCACAGTCCAAAGACATCAAGAGGGGACGAGGCTGATTGATACTCTAAATTGACTGTAGGTGTGGCTGTGAGTGTGAATGGTTGTCTGTCTCCATGTGTTGGTCCTGTGATGGACTGGTAACCTGTTCAGGGTGAACCCCGCCTCTACCTGAAGGCTGCTGGGATAAGCTGCAGCCCCCCCACGACCCTTAACAGGATAAGTGGAAGAAAATGGTTGGATGGACCATATAGTGCAGAGGTGGGCCTCCCCAGGGGGGCTGCAGACAGGTTCATGAGAGGCTCAGTGAATTGTGAAGAAAGAATCTAAGTTGTCAAAAGAACATCATGTAGAGAGTCTTAAATGTACTGATCTGATTGAAGACATGGTTGAGAGATACCTTAATTAAGATTTTTTCATGTGTCTGGTGTGGTGTGACATTATGTTAAACAGCAGTATTAGGCTTGCTCAGCCAAATACTTGATTGACTGAGATCAAATATGATAATAATGGCCCAATATAGGCATTTAGAAAGTTTCAAGTTTTGCAGCTTGTTCTTAGTTCACAGCATGAAACACAAGGAAATGGCTTAGCTTTTTAAAATAGAAACTATTCTATTCCCGCACCGTTCAAGAGGGTGACCTTTCCATTTGTTTTTTGTTGCATCAACTTTTCTCAGCTGTAATCCTTGGAACTGTGTTTATGTGTGTTTCAGTGGGACCTTGCCCCTGCTGGGTCGCCCTATTTGGCCTCCCTCTGAGGCTCAGGGTTGAAATTGGAGGCTGAGGCTAATGAGATCATTTTCTATTCCCTGCAGCCCTTTGGGATCCCACCTTCACTCTGGGAACCCCCCGGGAACCCCTCGAGAGGATGTGTGTCATGCTCACATGTAATTGGAAGTGAGACAGGCAGCTGGAGGTGCATATGTGTGTGTGTGTGTGTGTGTGTGTGTGTCTTTAGACAGCA